>NW_028136989.1:0-119513 GCF_965140915.1 Aythya marila | reverse complement strand
AATAGGATTCTAATGGCAAGAAGCTACTCACTTCTAGTTCCAAAACTGCTTAATATTTTCGACCCCAAGATGTGTTTTCCCACAAATTAGTCCAAGATAAGTTTGCAGGCAAGGGAATCCCAATTAACGATACACCCTTATTCCCATGCTGTGGCAGATGGGTGCATACCCAACAGTTTGTCTTATTAGTTACTTGAGAAATTGTTTGTATTAAGGTCAGGTGTAAGTTCTCATCCCAAGTTGCCCACCCCAAATCCGAGAACCGCACCCCTGCAATCATTAGGATCTGGAAAACCGTAATTTTGTTGGTCCAATTGGAGTGGTGGTCCATATCCTCGCCGGGGCCTTCTTCACCCTTGAATTGTGGATCCAAGCTGCTTGCTTCTTAATCTTAATGGCGGTGTGTGTTGTCAGTAATACTTGGTGTGGTCCCATCCACTTTCCTTCCATTTTTCCTGCACGGGTTGTCCTGAAAAAGTCTTTATATATATATAATCGCCGAGCTTAAAGGGGTGGATTGGTTGATCCAACCCTCTAGCCCTGGTCCCTAAAACAAATGTATGTACTTTATTTAATTGTTTCTGAAGTTCAGTTATATAAGCATATAAATATTCTGATCCTAACTGCGTTAGGTCCTCTCCACTAAATAGAAATTGCTATGGCCTTCCATATAAGATTTTGAAGGGACTCAAATTTCCTTTTATTCTAGGTTTAACTCTAATTCCAAGTAATGCTAAAGGGAGGGATTGAGGCCATGACAAATTAGCTTCTTATCCAATTTTAGCTATTTATTGTTTAATTAAATGGTTCATTTTTTCTACCTGTCCACTTGCCTGTGGTCTATAAGGAGTATGCAGTTGCCAATCTATCTTTAGAATCTTACTTATCTGGTCTACCACTTGTGCACAAAAATGTGAAACTCTATCAGAAGACATTGCTACTAGAATCCCAAAGCATGGTATTATTTCATTTAACAAGACTTTAACCACTTCTCTTGCTTTGTTTGTTCGACAGGGAAAGGCTTCAGGCCTTCCTGAAAACGTGTCAGTCAGAACCAGTAAATAATGATACCCCCTTTTTCTAGGGAGTTCTGAAAAATCAATTTGCCACTGTTGCCCCGAATAATTTCCTTTACCGATTATTCCAAATTTTATTCTATCCTTGGTATTGGGGTTATTGTGTAAGCAAATGCTACATTGTTGAGTTACTTGTTTTATCATATCGTCCCACTAATGTCTGACTCAGGCTCTTATGCAGTGTGCCAGCTCCCCAATGCGTTTTATTGTGTTCTGTAAGAACTATGGGCCATGTCAAACTAGAGGGTATTACTATGTGGTTATCTTTTAAATATACTCATCCATCTGGTTTCATTTTACCTTTCAAATCTTCAATTAATTTTAAGTCTTCTTTTGTATAATTTGGATATAGTTTGGATTTTACCGTCTGGTATCAAAGACAATGCCTTCACCTCAGTTATTTCAGCTGCCTGCTTAGCCTCTGCCAATCGATTTTCCAATTTCAAAATCGGTGTTCCCCTTTTGGTGTCCCTGACAATGCATGATAGCTACCTTTTCTGGTTGTTTTACAGCCTCTAACAATTTTAAAATTTCTTCAGCATACTTTGTGTTTTCACTGAGCGGTCAGCAATCCATGTTCTTTCCAAATTGCTCCATGAGCGTGTACCACGCCGAATGTATATTTAGAATCTGTCCAAATATTTACCCTTTTTCCCGCTGCCAGTTCCAATGCTCTCGTGAGAGCAACTATCTCCGCCTTTTGAGCTGATGTTCCAGGGGGTAAAGGCTTAGACTCGATTACCTGCTGAGTAGTTGTTATAGCATATCCAGCTTTACGTTGTCTTTGCGTAACAAAACTGCTCCCATCCGTGAACCAAGTTTCTTCCGCGTCTTCCATGAGCTCCTCCTTAAGGTCTGGTCGGCTGGAATACACAGTCTCTAGAGTTTCTAAACAATCGTGAATCACAGCTTGTGCCGGAGCATCACTAAGAAAAGAGGCTAGATTCACAATATGAATTATCACAATTTCCACGTTGTCCTGTTCTACCAATATTGCTTGATATTTCAAAATCATCAATTCTTGTTTAAGTTGTTTAAAGACTTTTTGTGCTTCTCCAGTCCAGACTAACTTTGACTGGTTAATCTTTATCAATTCACATAGAGGCTTTACCAATAGTCCATAATTATAAATCCAAAGGCGACACCAACCTGTCATTCCTAAAAAGCTTTGTAGCTCCTTTACCATTTGAGGTTCTGGAGTCCGGCAAATGACTTCCTTATGTTCAGTTCCTAGTTCTCGTTGTCCTTCCGAAATGTCAAATCCCAGATAGGTCACACTTTGTTGAGCCAGCTGGACTTTCTGTCAAGAGACTTGATATCCATTTAAACCCAGAAAATTAAGACGACTTATAGTCCATTGAATACAACTCCCTTTAGTCTCGGTAGCTATTAAGAGATCATCTACATATTGTAACAAAGCACCTTCAGTGTCCGGAGGTATCCATGTTTCAAGTTCCCTTGCTAATTGGTTTCCAAAAATAGTGGGGCTATTCTTGAATCCTTGAGGTAGTAATGTCCACGTAAGCTGCGTCTTTCTGCCTGAATCGGGATTTTCCCATTCAAAGGCGAATAGGTTTTGGCTTTCTGTGGCTAAGCCTAGGCAGAAGAAGGCATCTTTTAAATCCAGTACGGTAAACCAGACTTGACTATTCTTTAATTTAGTCAGCAAAGTATAAGGGTTTGCCACTACTGGATGTATATCCTCAGTGATTTTATTTATGGCCCTCAAATCCTGAACTAGCCTATAGCTTTTTCATCTGCCTTTTTAATTGGCGATATGGGTGCATTGTATTCTGATTCGCATTCAATCAATAATCCATACTGTAAAAATTGATCAATTATCTCTTTAATTCCTTTCCTATCTTCTGTCCTCAAAGGATATTACTTAACCTTAACGGGTTTCTCTCCTGGCTTTAATTTAATAATTATTAAGGTCACATTTTTAGCTCTTCCAGGGACTTCGGTAGCCCAAACTCCTGGACATACTTGATCTGTGATCTCTAAAGGTATTTCACTTTTAGGGTCAGTTTGTATTAGTGCCAAGCTTAACACATTTGTTAGTTGTTCTTCTCCTATACTTAATTCCATTTTCCCTTTTTCAAAGACAATTTCTGCTCCTACTTGCTCTAATAAATCTCTACCTAAGAGTGCCCATGAGGAGCTAGGCATAGATAAAAATCTGTGTATGCCCCATTGTTTCCCTAATTTGTACTTCAAAGGTTCACAAAAATAAGCCTTTTCGGTTACACCTTGTCCTGGTTTCAGTTAGAACAGAGTTAATTTTCTTCCTAGTAGCTGGGAGAATGCTATGTTTTGGCTT
The DNA here is from genome assembly GCF_965140915.1 of Aythya marila. NCBI lineage: Eukaryota > Metazoa > Chordata > Aves > Anseriformes > Anatidae > Aythya > Aythya marila. The sequence continues at coordinate 116,117 of NW_028136989.1, read as the reverse complement.
AGGATGAGAAGAGTGCTGATAACACCCCGATGTTTCAATTGTTGCAGAGCAATGCTTATACCAAGCCAAGGACATCTCAGCTTCTTGCTCTGTCCTGCCAACAGGCAGGCTGGGGGTGCAGTAAGAGCTGGGAGGGGACAGACCCAGGACAGGTGACCAAACCAGCCAAAGGGGTATTCCATAGCATCTGACGTCAGGCTAAACAATACATAGGGGTGGCTAGCCAGGGGGAGGGGGCCGGACTGCTCGGGGTTAGGCTGGGCATCGGTCAGCGGGTGGTGAGCAATTGCATTGTGCATCACTTGTTTGTACACATTATTAGTAGTGGTACTATTATCATCATTGTATTATTATTATTGTTGTTATTATTATTATTGTTGTTATTATTATTATTATTATTATTGTTATTGTTATTATTATTATTTTGTCTTATTAAACTGTCTTTATCTCAACTCACAGGCTTCACTTTCCATTTCTCTCCCCCATCCCAGAGAGGGAGGGGGAGGGGGAGCGAACAGCTGCGTGGTGTTTAGCTGCCGGCCGGGTTAAACCACGACACACCTTTTACCCTAACATAATAATTCTGTGAAGGCATTAATGCTTGATTTAGAACTGAATACGTTGCCCCATAGCAATAAGAAATTTCACTTCCATTCCTCCCCTAGCTTCATTATAACCAGTGGAGGATCCGCTAGGGTAGATTCCCCAGGTCCCCGTTATTCCTGTTGAAATCAGGGGTTGATTACCCTAGGAAAAGGCTAGTCAATTTGTCCTCCAAAGCCAGGTCCAAACCGTTTTTATTTATTTATTTATTTATTTATTTATTTATTTATTTATTTTCATTACATTTCAGAGTTGGTCCAAAAATTCCATAGGGCTTTCTTTTAGACCTTGTTGGAAGCATATTCTCAATTCCCAATTCATCCAGGTTTTAGTATTTACTTAACCGTTCATAATTTTCAGGATGATTCGGGTCTTAGTGGGGGTCGGTCAGGGGAATGCAATTGTCCACAGTTCCCTGAACGGTCCCATCAGCAATCTGAGCTCGCACATGAACTCAGGTTGTTTTAAGAGTTAACTGGTTTTCTGTTTCTGTGACAACTCTCTCAGACCAATCATGGTCCCTTTGCCCTAAAGGGCTAACACCCATGATTTTAAGATCTCTGCCTCGGGCAGAGGCAGAACTATTAACATTCCTACATCCTCTTTCCCTGCTCATTCAACTTCAAACACCTTTAACACTTTCAACAACCCTTTTAACACTTCCTTTATCTTTCTCCAGCCTGTACTTCTCTAATGCCAACATCAAAGGTTCAGTCAGGGGCCAACTTAATTCCCTACCTTTTCCCACCAAGATGCTGAAACATCAGTATACAACATTTCATCCTGTTCTGCTTCTCAAAAAACAACATTAACTGTAGCAAAATATTATGGTTTAAAGTTCCATTTAGGGGCCACTTTTCTCCACATTCCAGCTTATAAAGCGGCCACCACTGATTACGATATTTTATCAATGTTTTCCTGTTCACACTTCCACCGGCAGACCCTCCAATATCCTTCCAGTGACTTAAAACACATCCTAACACACTTTTCTTTAAAATTTCACTGCTTGTTTGCCCCCCCAGTTTCCAGTTTACACTTTCAGAATACACACGTTACTTACAAAAGCGTATCACAAAACGTATCACTCACAAAACTACAGGCACGCAATATCTTTCAGTAGCGATGTCACAAAACTACTATTACCAGCAATATTGCCAAAATCACAGTAACAATAGTCAGAGTCAAATTCCACATGCGATAAGTCAGAAAACCGAACTGTGTAACACCGTAACGATATCTTTCTTATAACAATGCCACGAACCTACTATTACCACCAGGAAAATAGCCAAAATCGCAGTAACAAGAACCAGAGTTAAATACCATACTCCATGAGTCAGAAAACCGAAATAGACAACACAATTCCAGATGGACCTTAAAGCGAGCTCCTTCCTTAAGGTCCCCAAACATGTACTTATGGTGCTAACCACAAAGTATATACCAAACACTGCCTCGCAGAAGATCACCTTCTGACTTACAGACAGTTCCAGATGACCGGTCTACCAGAAAACCAAACCAGAATAAAGAATATACTCACTTACAATGATGGGGTCCTTGTCTGCCTCCGCAGTGATCCGGTGAGTCGAGGCGTCCCTCCGGGAAATCCCGGGGGTACCCTAGGGAGTCCTGTTCCCAGCAGGTCCTGCAGTCCGGCAGAGAGGTTGTCCCATCTGGGTCGCCAAATTGATTCAAAGATCGAAGCCGAAATTCCTTTAAGTGGTATATTCTTTATTGCAGCGCTGGATGCACGGGGGATCTCTCCACCTATCGTGCATACCCAAAGCAGAAAGCAGTCTTGAATTTATACAATCAATCTATCAATATTCTACAAGCACCTATACATATGCATTACCTATCCCCGCCTTCCCTCGCTTCTCATGCTAATTAGCCTTTTGGCACCTTGCGCCTGCGCAGAGCCTTCCAAGAATTGTGGGCAGGGGTCTTTGGGACGTGGGCAGGGGTCTTTGGGAGGAAGACCCCGAGTCTTCCTCACAGTGTACTTTTCACCTTTGGTCAGGAATCTGCTGAATTGGCATGTTTCTTAATTGCAAGAGCTGGTTGTTGCCAATTCTCCCGTTTGTTGTATCTTTATAATGAATTCCAATGTCCAGTTTCGAGAGTTATAGTCCTTACATTCGTTTCTCTGTCCGCCTGCCGCTTCCTTATCATGAGTTCCAGTGTCTTGTTTCGAGATAAACAGTCCTTGTCTGGGGATTGTCCTTGCCTCCCCAATACCTCCTTAATCAATCCCCCCTTTTCTTTTCCCATGCAAATTCTTTTGCATCAGATACTTTCTTTATTTACAGTAACACAACAAAGCAGGCATCTAAACAACATGCACACAAATATTCCTAACACTACTAATACGATTAGAGCAATGAATACTTGTTTCAACCATTGGAAATTGGGCAACCAGGAGGTTAACTTAGTCCATAGTTCACTAAAACTCCATGAAAGATCATCTTTACTGATCTCATGTAGGATCCTGGTCTGCTTCCATATTTCTTCCAGGTCGGTAGAGATCCTTCCACTCTGATCTACATACATACAACAACTTGTGTTTATTACTGTACAGACTCCCCCTTGAGTGGCCAGTAACAAGTCTAGGGCCATCCGATTTTGTAACACTACCTGTGATAAACTAGATATCTCTTCTTGTTGAGCCTTTATAGCATCCAGAATTTTGTTTTCTAACTTCTCTATAATTGCAGAAATATTAACTATTGCCTTTTCCAATTCACTCACTCCTAACCATGGGATAAACCATCGCACAAAACTATGAAAAGGGGTGTGTCTCTCTACCAATGGATTGTTAATTTTTCATCTGATTCTCCGGATATGATTTCTCAAGTAACCTCGAGGCACTACATCATGTACTGTCATATTGGGGACTACCGCTCCAAGAGTGCAAGTTCCCTTCCAATTCTCAGGCAAGACCTTACGGGCTGTATCATTGCATAGCCAATACCACCCTTTTCCTTCTGGAACCGTCCAGCTGGTTGAATTTGCCCAGCCGCTAGTCGTACTAATATCAATTGTTCAATTACAAGATGTCTGATTTCCCACATAAGTAGTATCCGTATTTATACAATGCTGTTTTCCTATACCCTTAGGCGGGTTACACCTTTGTACACACACATAATAGGATTCTAATGGCAAGAAGCTACTCACTTCTAGTTCCAAAACTGCTTAATATTTTCGACCCCAAGATGTGTTTTCCCACAAATTAGTCCAAGATAAGTTTGCAGGCAAGGGAATCCCAATTAACGATACACCCTTATTCCCATGCTGTGGCAGATGGGTGCATACCCAACAGTTTGTCTTATTAGTTACTTGAGAAATTGTTTGTATTAAGGTCAGGTGTAAGTTCTCATCCCAAGTTGCCCACCCCAAATCCGAGAACCGCACCCCTGCAATCATTAGGATCTGGAAAACCGTAATTTTGTTGGTCCAATTGGAGTGGTGGTCCATATCCTCGCCGGGGCCTTCTTCACCCTTGAATTGTGGATCCAAGCTGCTTGCTTCTTAATCTTAATGGCGGTGTGTGTTGTCAGTAATACTTGGTGTGGTCCCATCCACTTTCCTTCCATTTTTCCTGCACGGGTTGTCCTGAAAAAGTCTTTATATATATATAATCGCCGAGCTTAAAGGGGTGGATTGGTTGATCCAACCCTCTAGCCCTGGTCCCTAAAACAAATGTATGTACTTTATTTAATTGTTTCTGAAGTTCAGTTATATAAGCATATAAATATTCTGATCCTAACTGCGTTAGGTCCTCTCCACTAAATAGAAATTGCTATGGCCTTCCATATAAGATTTTGAAGGGACTCAAATTTCCTTTTATTCTAGGTTTAACTCTAATTCCAAGTAATGCTAAAGGGAGGGATTGAGGCCATGACAAATTAGCTTCTTATCCAATTTTAGCTATTTATTGTTTAATTAAATGGTTCATTTTTTCTACCTGTCCACTTGCCTGTGGTCTATAAGGAGTATGCAGTTGCCAATCTATCTTTAGAATCTTACTTATCTGGTCTACCACTTGTGCACAAAAATGTGAAACTCTATCAGAAGACATTGCTACTAGAATCCCAAAGCATGGTATTATTTCATTTAACAAGACTTTAACCACTTCTCTTGCTTTGTTTGTTCGACAGGGAAAGGCTTCAGGCCTTCCTGAAAACGTGTCAGTCAGAACCAGTAAATAATGATACCCCCCTTTTCTAGGGAGTTCTGAAAAATCAATTTGCCACTGTTGCCCCGAATAATTTCCTTTACCGATTATTCCAAATTTTATTCTATCCTTGGTATTGGGGTTATTGTGTAAGCAAATGCTACATTGTTGAGTTACTTGTTTTATCATATCGTCCCACTAATGTCTGACTCAGGCTCTTATGCAGTGTGCCAGCTCCCCAATGCGTTTTATTGTGTTCTGTAAGAACTATGGGCCATGTCAAACTAGAGGGTATTACTATGTGGTTATCTTTTAAATATACTCATCCATCTGGTTTCATTTTACCTTTCAAATCTTCAATTAATTTTAAGTCTTCTTTTGTATAATTTGGATATAGTTTGGATTTTACCGTCTGGTATCAAAGACAATGCCTTCACCTCAGTTATTTCAGCTGCCTGCTTAGCCTCTGCCAATCGATTTTCCAATTTCAAAATCGGTGTTCCCCTTTTGGTGTCCCTGACAATGCATGATAGCTACCTTTTCTGGTTGTTTTACAGCCTCTAACAATTTTAAAATTTCTTCAGCATACTTTGTGTTTTCACTGAGCGGTCAGCAATCCATGTTCTTTCCAAATTGCTCCATGAGCGTGTACCACGCCGAATGTATATTTAGAATCTGTCCAAATATTTACCCTTTTTCCCGCTGCCAGTTCCAATGCTCTCGTGAGAGCAACTATCTCCGCCTTTTGAGCTGATGTTCCAGGGGGTAAAGGCTTAGACTCGATTACCTGCTGAGTAGTTGTTATAGCATATCCAGCTTTACGTTGTCTTTGCGTAACAAAACTGCTCCCATCCGTGAACCAAGTTTCTTCCGCGTCTTCCATGAGCTCCTCCTTAAGGTCTGGTCGGCTGGAATACACAGTCTCTAGAGTTTCTAAACAATCGTGAATCACAGCTTGTGCCGGAGCATCACTAAGAAAAGAGGCTAGATTCACAATATGAATTATCACAATTTCCACGTCGTCCTGTTCTACCAATATTGCTTGATATTTCAAAATCATCAATTCTTGTTTAAGTTGTTTAAAGACTTTTTGTGCTTCTCCAGTCCAGACTAACTTTGACTGGTTAATCTTTATCAATTCACATAGAGGCTTTACCAATAGTCCATAATTATAAATCCAAAGGCGACACCAACCTGTCATTCCTAAAAAGCTTTGTAGCTCCTTTACCATTTGAGGTTCTGGAGTCCGGCAAATGACTTCCTCATGTTCAGTTCCTAGTTCTCGTTGTCCTTCCGAAATGTCAAATCCCAGATAGGTCACACTTTGTTGAGCCAGCTGGACTTTCTGTCAAGAGACTTGATATCCATTTAAACCCAGAAAATTAAGACGACTTATAGTCCATTGAATACAACTCCCTTTAGTCTCGGTAGCTATTAAGAGATCATCTACATATTGTAACAAAGCACCTTCAGTGTCCGGAGGTATCCATGTTTCAAGTTCCCTTGCTAATTGGTTTCCAAAAATAGTGGGGCTATTCTTGAATCCTTGAGGTAGTAATGTCCACGTAAGCTGCGTCTTTCTGCCTGAATCGGGATTTTCCCATTCAAAGGCGAATAGGTTTTGGCTTTCTGTGGCTAAGCCTAGGCAGAAGAAGGCATCTTTTAAATCCAGTACGGTAAACCAGACTTGACTATTCTTTAATTTAGTCAGCAAAGTATAAGGGTTTGCCACTACTGGATGTATATCCTCAGTGATTTTATTTATGGCCCTCAAATCCTGAACTAGCCTATAGCTTTTTCATCTGCCTTTTTAATTGGCGATATGGGTGCATTGTATTCTGATTCGCATTCAATCAATAATCCATACTGTAAAAATTGATCAATTATCTCTTTAATTCCTTTCCTATCTTCTGTCCTCAAAGGATATTACTTAACCTTAACGGGTTTCTCTCCTGGCTTTAATTTAATAATTATTAAGGTCACATTTTTAGCTCTTCCAGGGACTTCGGTAGCCCAAACTCCTGGACATACTTGATCTGTGATCTCTAAAGGTATTTCACTTTTAGGGTCAGTTTGTATTAGTGCCAAGCTTAACACATTTGTTAGTTGTTCTTCTCCTATACTTAATTCCATTTTCCCTTTTTCAAAGACAATTTCTGCTCCTACTTGCTCTAATAAATCTCTACCTAAGAGTGCCCATGAGGAGCTAGGCATAGATAAAAATCTGTGTATGCCCCATTGTTTCCCTAATTTGTACTTCAAAGGTTCACAAAAATAAGCCTTTTCGGTTACACCTTGTCCTGGTTTCAGTTAGAACAGAGTTAATTTTCTTCCTAGTAGCTGGGAGAATGCTATGTTTTGGCTTAGGATGAGAAGAGTGCTGATAACACCCCGATGTTTCAATTGTTGCAGAGCAATGCTTATACCAAGCCAAGGACATCTCAGCTTCTTGCTCTGTCCTGCCAACAGGCAGGCTGGGGGTGCAGTAAGAGCTGGGAGGGGACAGACCCAGGACAGGTGACCAAACCAGCCAAAGGGGTATTCCATAGCATCTGACGTCAGGCTAAACAATACATAGGGGTGGCTAGCCAGGGGGAGGGGGCCGGACTGCTCGGGGTTAGGCTGGGCATCGGTCAGCGGGTGGTGAGCAATTGCATTGTGCATCACTTGTTTGTACACATTATTAGTAGTGGTACTATTATCATCATTGTATTATTATTATTGTTGTTATTATTATTATTATTATTATTATTATTATTGTTATTGTTATTATTATTATTTTGTCTTATTAAACTGTCTTTATCTCAACTCACAGGCTTCACTTTCCATTTCTCTCCCCCATCCCAGAGAGGGAGGGGGAGGGGGAGCGAACAGCTGCGTGGTGTTTAGCTGCCGGCCGGGTTAAACCACGACACACCTTTTACCCTAACATAATAATTCTGTGAAGGCATTAATGCTTGATTTAGAACTGAATACGTTGCCCCATAGCAATAAGAAATTTCACTTCCATTCCTCCCCTAGCTTCATTATAACCAGTGGAGGATCCGCTAGGGTAGATTCCCCAGGTCCCCGTTATTCCTGTTGAAATCAGGGGTTGATTACCCTAGGAAAAGGCTAGTCAATTTGTCCTCCAAAGCCAGGTCCAAACCGTTTTGTTTTATTTATTTATTTATTTATTTATTTATTTTCATTACATTTCAGAATTGGTCCAAAAATTCCATAGGGCTTTCTTTTAGACCTTGTTGGAAGCATATTCTCAATTCCCAATTCATCCAGGTTTTAGTATTTACTTAACTGTTCATGATTTTCAGGATGATTCGGGTCTTAGTGGGGGTCGGTCAGGGGAATGCAATTGTCCACAGTTCCCTGAGCGGGTCCCATCGGCAATCTGAGCTCGCACATGAACTCAGATTGTTTTAAGAGTTAACTGGTTTTCTGTTTCTGTGACAACTCTCTCGGACCCATCATGGTCCCTTTGCCCCAAAGGGCTAACACCCATGATTTTAAGATCTCTGCCTCGGGCAGAGGCAGAACTATTAACATTCCTACATCCTCTTTCCCTGCTCATTCAACTTCAAACACCTTTAACACTTTCAACAACCCTTTTAACACTTCCTTTATCTTTCTCCAGCCTGTACTTCTCTAATGCCATCATCAAAGGCTCAGTCAGGGGCCAACTTAATTCCCTACCTTTTCCCACCAAGATGCTGAAACATCAGTATACAACATTTCATCCTGTTCTGCTTCTCAAAAAACAACATTAACTGTAGCAAAATATTATAGTTTAAAGTTCCATTTAGGGGCCACTTTTCTCCACATTCCAGCTTATAAAGCGGCCACCACTGATTACGATATTTTATCAATGTTTTCCTGTTCACACTTCCACCGGCAGACCCTCCAATATCCTTCCAGTGACTTAAAACACATCCTAACACACTTTTCTTTAAAATTTCACTGCTTGTTTGCCCCCCCAGTTTCCAGTTTACACTTTCAGAATACACATGTTACTTACAAAAGCGTATCACAAAACGTATCACTCACAAAAATACGGGCACGCAATATCTTTCAGTAGCGATGCCACAAAACTACTATTACCAGCAATATTGCCAAAATCACAGTAACAATAGTCAGAGTCAAATTCCACATGCGATAAGTCAGAAAACCGAACTGTGTAACATCGTAACGATATCTTTCTTATAACAATGCCACGAACCTACTATTACCACCAGGAAAATAGCCAAAATCGCAGTAACAATAACCAAAGTTAAATACCATACTCCATGAGTCAGAAAACCGAAATAGACAACACAATTCCAGATGGGCCTTAAAGCGAGCTCTTTCCTTAAGGTCCCCAAATATACTTATGGTGCTTACCACAAAGTATATACCAAACACTGCCTCGCAGAAGATCACCTTCTGACTTACAGACAGTTCCAGATACAGATGGACCCCAAGGTCCCCAGATATACTTGTGGTACTAACCACAAAGTATATACCAAATACTGTCCTGCAGAAGTCACCTTCCGACTTACTGGACAGTCCCAGATGACCGGTCTACCAGAAAACCAAACCAGAGTAAAGAATATATTCACTTACAATGATGGGGTCCTTGTCTGCCTCCGCAGTGATCCGGTGAGTCGAGGAGTCCCTCCGGGAAATCCCGGGGGTACCCTAGGGAGTCCTGTCCCCAGCGGGTCCTGCGGTCCGGCAGAGAGGTCGTCCCATCTGGGGTGCCAGATTGATTCAAAGATCGAAGCCGAAATTCCTTTAAGTGGTATATTCTTTATTGCAGCGCTGGATGCACGGGGGATCTCTCCACCTATCGTGCATACCTAAAGCGGAAAGCAGTCTTGAATTTATACAATCAATCTATCAATATTCTACAAGCACCTATACATATGCATTACCTATCCCCGCCTTCCCTCGCTTCTCATGCTAATTAGCCTTTTGGCACCTTGCGCCTGCGCAGAGCCTTCCAAGAATTGTGGGCAGGGGTCTTTGGGACGTGGGCAGGGGTCTTTGGGAGGAAGATCCCGAGTCTTCCTCACAGTGTACTTTTCACCTTTGGTCAGGAATCTGCTGAATTGGCATGTTTCTTAATTGCGAGAGCTGGTTGTTGCCAATTCTTCCGTTTGTTGTATCTTTATAATGAATTCCAATGTCCAGTTTTGAGATTTATAGTCCTTACGTTTGTTTCTCTGTCCGTCTGCCGCTTCCTTATCATGAGTTTCAGTGTCTTGTTTCGAGATATACAGTCCATGTCTGGGGATTGTCCTTGCCTCCCCAATGCCTCCCCAATGCCTCCTTAATCAGGGGTCAGGGCCTGTGTCTAGCGGGCTGGGAACTGCTTGTACAATGTAGGAATCTGTTTCTGCAGGGTGGCTGGGAGCTGTTTGTACAACTTTGGGGCCAGCATCTGGGGGTGGCTGGGAGCTGCCTGTACAATGTAGGGGCCTGTGTTTGTGGGGGCCTTGGGGGCCTCCCTCGGGGGGGGGGGGGGAGGGTTGGGAGCTGCTTGTATAGGGTAGGGGGCCTGCCTGGCAGGGGTTGGGAGCTGGTTGTAGAATTTGGGGCCCTGTGTCTGGGGGGGGGGGGTTGGGGCCTGTGTCTCAGGGGTGTTGGGAACTGGTTGTACACCTTTGGGTCCTGTCTCTGGGGGGGGGAGCTACTTGTACCCTTACCATAAGCCGTACTCTAACACATACTTCTACCAGTACCCTTACCCTTACCGTAACCCTTACCTTTACCCTTACTCTTACCCTTACCAAAGCATTACCCTTACCCTTAACGTAAGCCTAAACCTTAACCTTATCCTTACACTTACACTTACCGTAACCCTTACCCTTTCTGCTACACTTACCCTTAGCCTAAATCTAAACCTTACACTTACCCTAACCCTAACACTTACCCTTACCATTACCCATATACTTACTCTTACCCTAACCCTAAATCTTACCCAAACACTTACCCTGACCCTTACATTAACCCTAAACCGTACCCTAAAACTTACACTTACTCTTAACCTTAACCTTACGCTTAACCTTAACCTACTACTTACCCTTTCTTATCCGTCACCATACACCTAAAATTAACCCTAACCATTACCCTAACACTTACCCTTACCCTAACCCAAACCCTAATCCTAACTCTAAACCTTACCCTGACTTGTACACTTATCCTTATCCTTACACTTACCCTAACACTTACCCTTACACTTATCCTTATACATATAACTTACCCTTACCCTAAACCTTAACCTTAACCTAACTCTAACCCTAAACCTTACCTTAACCCTTACCCTGACCCTTACATTAACCCTTACCCTTACCCTAAAACTTACACTTACTCTTAACCTTAACCTTACCCTTAACCTTAACCTAATACTTACCCTTCCGTTTCCCTCACCCTAACCCTAAAATTAACCCTAACCATTACCCTAACACCTACCCTTACCCTAACCCTTACTCTAACCCTTACAATGACCCGTACCCTTACACATACACTTACACTTACTCTTACCCTAAACCTTACCCTTACCATAAGCCATATTCTAACAAATTCTACCCGTACCCTTACCCTTACCGTAATCCTTACCCTTTATGTTACCCTAAACCTTACCCTTACCCTAACACTTACCCTTATCGTAAACCTTACCCTTTCTGCTACATTTACCATTAGCCTAAATCTAAACCTTACACTTACCCTTACCTTAACCCAATACTTACCCTTACGTTTCCCTCACCCTAACCCTAAAATTAACCCTAACCATTATTCTAACACTTACCCTTACCCTAACCCTAACCCTTACTCTAACCCTTACCCTGATCCATACCCTTACACTCACCCTTACCCTTACATTACCCTAACTCTTACCCATACCATAACCCATACCCTAACACATATTTTTACCCTTAACCTTACCGTTACCCTTACCCTTACTCTATCCGTTACCCTTATGCTTACCCTTAACATAAACCTTACCATTAATCTTACCCTTACGCTAACCCTTACCCTTACCCTATCCCTTACACTTATCCTTATCCATACCCTTAACCTTACCCCAACCCTTACCCTTAAGCTGAACCTAACCCTAAACCTTACCCCAAACCTTTCCCTGAACCTTACATTAACCCTAACCCTTAACCTAAACCTTACACTTACTCTTAACCTTAACCTTACCCTTAACCTTAAGCTAGTACTTAACCTTACATTTTTCTCACCCTAATCCTAAAATTAACCCTAACCATTACCCTAACACTTAACCGTTACACTTACCCTTATTCTATCCGTTACTCTTACACTTTCCCTTAACATAAACCTTACCCTTTACCTTACCCTTACCATAAGCCATACATCAACACTTACATGTACACTTACGCTTACACTTATCCTAGTAATTACTCGTACAATTACCCTTAACCTAACCATAAACATTAAGGATAAGCTTAAGGGTCACCCTTAAGGTTAACGTTATCCTAACACTTACACTTAAGTTCATGGTAAGGGTTAGAGTAAGGGTAAGTGTTAGGGTAATGGTTAGGCTAATTTTAGGTTTAGGGTGAGGGAAACGTAAGAGTAAGTATTAGGTTACAGCTAAGGTTAAGGTTAAGAGTAAGTTTAAGGTTTAGTGTAAGGATTAGGGTTAATGTAAGGGTCAAGGTAAGGGTTGGGGTAAAGGTTTAGGTAAAGGGTAAAAATATGTATATTCTAAGGGTGAGGGGTTAGGGTAATGGTTAGATTTTAGTTAGATTTAGGTAAGGGTGAGGGTTCGGGTAAGGTTTAGAATTAGGCAAAGGGTAAGTGTAGCAGAAAGGGTAAGGTTTAGGATAAGGGTAAGTGTTAGGATAAGGGTAAGGTTTAGGGTTAGCTTAATAGTAAGGTTAAGGGTAATTGTACGAGTAATTGCTAGGGTAAGTGTAAGCGTAAGTGTACATGTAAGTGTTGTTGTATGGCTTATGGTAAGGGTAAGGTCAAGGGTAAGGTTTATGTTAAGGGTAAGCGTAAGGGTAACGGATAGAGTAAGGGTAAGGGTAAGGTTAAGGGTAACGGTAAGGTTAAGGGTACAAATATGTGTTAGGGTATGGGTTATGGTATGGGTAAGAATTAGGGTGAGTATAAGGGTAAGGGTAAGGGTAAGGGTACAGGTCAGGGTAAGGGTTAGAGTAAGGGTTAGAGTTAGGGTAAGGTTAAGTGTTAGGGTAATGGTTAGGGTTAGTTTTAGGGTTAAAGTCAGGAAAACGTATGCGTAAGTATTAGGTGAATGTTAAGGGTAAGGTTAAGGTTAAGAGTAAGTGTAAGGTTTAGGGTAAGGGTTAGGGTTAATGTAAGGGTCAGGGTAAGGGTTGGGGTAAGGTTTAGGGTAAGGGTTAGGTTCAGGATAAGTGTTAGGGTAAGGGTAAGGTTAATGGTAACCGTAAGTGTAAAGGTAAGGGTTAGGGTAAGGGTAAGAATAAGGGTATGGGTAACGGTAAGGGTGAGGGTTAGGCTAAGGGTAAGTGTAAGGTTTAGATTTAGGCTAAGGGCAAGTGTAGCAGAAAGGGTAAGGTTTACGGTAAGGGTAAGTGTTAGGATAAGGGTAAGGTTTAGGGTTAGGTTAAGGGTAATGGTAAGGGTAACGGTAAGGGTAAGGGTAACGGTAAGGGTAAGGGTAACGGTAACGGTAAGGGTAAGGGTAACGGTAACGGTAAGGGTAAGGGTTAAGGTAAGCTGTAATAGAAATAGTTATAAATGATGAGAACTGATCTAAATGAGTTATAAAGATGAGAACTGCTTTGTATCAAAATTGCCTAGCTTTGGATTGTTTGCTAGCACAAGAAGGAGAAGTCTGTGGAAAATTTAACTTTAGTAATTACTGTTTAAAGATTGATGAAAAGGTGTTTCTTCCTAGTAACTGATAGAATGTTATGTTCTGGTTTAGGATGAGAAGAATGTTAATAATATGCTGATGTTTTAATTGTTTTTAATTGTTACAGAGCAGTGCTTACACCAAGCCAAGGACCAAGCCAAATTCAGCTTCTCACTGTCCTGCCAGCAGGCAGGCTGGGAGGAGGGCCGGACTGCTCGGGGTTAGGTTGGGCATCGGACAGCAGGTGGTGAGCAATTGCATTGTGCATCACTTGTTTCGTACACATTATTACTAGTAGTACTATTATCATCATTATTGTTATTATCTTCTTGTTTTTAACTCAACTCACAGGCTTCACTTTCCCATTTCTCTCTCCCATCCCAGAGAAGGAGGGGGGAGGTGAGCGAGCAAACACAAACCTGGAAGGATATGGAATGGGATTTATTTTCATGGCTGCCTGGTGGACCATGGGTCAAAAGAGTGTTATTTTTATTGTTATGTGGTGTAATTACGTTATTATTTGTACCTTGTATGATACCTTGTCTTACATTATTAATACACCGGGTGATAAATAGTACATTTGTAATAACTTCATTAAAAAAAGAAGGGAATATGTCAATTATGATGCTTAAGAATTGGACCCTCCAAGAACAAACTGATGAAATCCAATTATTAATAACAGAAGAGACACGAATTGGGGATGTTAAAAAGAAGATAAGGGATTGTGAGGAATGTTTTAACAATTCGTGTCCATAAAGAACAATTCTGTTTGAATCCTGTCTGCCTCTGGGCCCTGCACTGGCAATTTAATTCTTGAACCTCAGCTGCAGTGTGTCCCAGTCTCCCCCTCATTCTAGTCAATTTATCACTCCTTAAATTTATGAACCTGTTTGCTTTTGTTATTCCGGACTTCTATTTCTAACACTGCTATAGATGTGTCTGTGAATGGCTGGGGAAGAATGTTTTAATTACTCGTGAAGCTGTTTGTGTTTGATGTCTGGGAGTTTCAGAACAACTGATAACAACTAGTGACTGTTATGGGATACTATGCGGATCTTTGGTATCTGGTTAGGGGGGCCGAGAGATTAAGAGGAAGGAAAAAGAAGCTGAAGGACGGCTGGGAGACAAGTCTTGAAGAGAATGTTCTATAAACTTGGTATGGTGCCAAGTAAGTACAAAGGGGGAGAGGAAGACTACGAGCCTTCAGCATGAAAGACCCCTAGAGACCCCCAGAAGAGACCCCAGAGGAGACTGCGCATGCTCCAGTAGGAGGGACTGCACCCCGGAAGCTAATTTTAATAATCTATTTTTTTTAGAAGTAGTAATGAATATGAATTAGTCTAGGAGCATAAAAATCAGCTGCTTGATGTAACTGGTGTGCGTCCTGGTGGAGCGGAGACTCCCGGTGCACCCAGCGCTGTTTGCTTACCTCTATTCCTTTATATTCTTTCAATAAATCCTATTTTTTTATTTTATCCTAATTTGAATCCTGAGCCATTTATAACAAGGGTTAGGTTAACTTTAAGGTTTATGTTAAGTGTAAGTGTAAGGGTAACGGAGACAGTAAAGGTAAGGGTAAGGGGAATGGTAAAGTTAAGGCTACAAGTACGTGTTAGGATATGGGTTATGGTAAGGGTAAGGGTTAGGGTAAGGGTAAGTGTTAGGGTAATGGTTAGGGTTAATTTTAGGGTTAGAGTGAGGGAAACATAAGGGTAAGTGTTAGGGTAATAGTTAAGGGTAAGGTTAAGGTTAAGAGTAAGTGTAACTTTTAGGGTAAGGGTTAGGGTTAATGTAAGGGTCAGGGTAAGGGCTGGGGTAAGGTTTAGGGTTAGGGTTAGGTTAAGGGTAAGGATTAGGGTAAGGGTAAGGGTATGGATAAGGATAAGTGTAAGTGTTAGGGTAAGGGTAATGTTAAAGGTAACAGTAAGTGTAAGGAGAAGGGTTAGGGTAAGGGTAAGAGTAAGGGTATTGGCAACAGTAAGGGTGAGGGTTACAGTAAGGGTAAGTGTAAGGTTTAGATTTAGGCTAAGGGTAAGTGTAGCAGAAAGGGTAAGGTTTATGGTAAGGGTAAGTGTTAGGATAAGGGTAAGGTTTAGGGTTAGGTTAAGGGTAAGGGATAGGGTAAGGGTAAGGGTTACGGTAACGGTAAGGGTAAGGGTTACGGTAAGGGTACGGGTACGGGTAGAAGTATGTGTTAGAGTATGGGTTATGGTAAGGGTAAGGGTTAGGGTAAGGGTAAGTGTTGGGGTAATGGTTAGGGTTAATTTTAGGGTTAGGGTGAGGGAAAAGTAAGGGTAAGTATTAGGTTAAGGTTAAGGGTAAGGTTAAGGTTAAGTTTTAGGGTTAGGGTTAATGTAAGGGTCAGGGTAAGGGTTCAGGTAAGGTTTAGGGTTAGGGTTAGGTTAAGGTTAAGTGTTAGGGTAAGCGGAAGTTGTATGGATAAGGATTAGTGTAAGGGATAGGGTAAGGGTAAGTGTTCGGGTAAGGGTAAGGTTAATGGTAACCGTAAGTGTAAGGGTAAGGGTTAGGGTAAGGAGAAGAGTAAGGGTAAGGGTAGGGGAAGTCTAAGGTTATGGGTCAGGGTTAAAAGTTAGAGTAAGGGTTAGGGTTAGGGTTAGGTAAGGATAAGTGTTAGCGTAATGGTTACGGTTAATTTTAGGGTTATGTTGAGGGAACATAGCAACAGTGCGCGCAGTCGCAGAATATACCAGGATGTGCTGAGTAATCCCAGAATTAGCAAGGTATAAAAAGGGACCCTGGCAGGGGTGATGTGCGTGCCATTGGCGGAGCTGAGACTCCCCGGCTGCCCAGTGCTGTTTTGCTTGATGTTTGCTTACTCAATAAATTCCTTTCTATGATTAATACAATGCTCTCTGAAAATTAATTAAGGGGGCAACTTATAACACTTTGGACGCTCAAAACCCAAACCCAAAAACTTTGGACGCTCAAAACCCTATCCCGAAAACAGGACGCTCAAAGCCCTAACCCAAAAACATTAGGATGCTCCAAGCCCTAACCCAAAAACATTCGGACGCTCAAAACCCAAACCCAAAACATTAAGATGCTCCAAACCCTATCCGGAAAACATTAGGAAGCTCAAAGACCTATCCCAAATACTTAGGACGCTCAAAACCCTATCCTGGAAACACTGAGATGCTCAGAACCCTATCCTCAAAATTTAGGACGCTCCAAACCCTAACCCAAAAACATTAGGACGCTCAAAGCCCCAACCCAAAACATTAGGACGCTCCAAACCCTATCCTGGAAACATTAAGATGCTCAAAACCCTATCCTGAAAACTGAGGATGCTCATTACCCAGACCCAAAATATTAAGATGCTCAAAACCCTAACCCAACTACTTAGGATGCTTGAAAGCCAATCCCAAAAAATTAGGGCACACAAAAGCCTAACCCCCAAAATTAAGATGCTCAAAATCCAAACCCCCAAAATTAGGATACTCAAAACCCTGGACCTGGAGAACCTAACCTGAAAAAACAAAACAAACAAAAAAAAAAGATCTTAAAACCCTAACCGTAAATAACTGACTAAAAATAAAACATTAAGACTCTAACCCTAAAAAACATATCAACACTACAACCCAAAAAACTCTAATACCCTAACACGCTAACCCTGAAACCCTTAAAACCCTAACCCCCAAATCCTTAAAACCCTAACCGTTAAAACTCCAACCCTAAAAACCTTAAAATCCTAAACATAAACCCTGAAACCCCTTACCCTGAAACCCAACCCTAGTGCCCAATCCCTGAAACCTTAAAACCCTGAATCAATCTGTAGCAAATAGCATAGGCTGAGTCGAGGATCTCAGTACAGTAGCATTATTATTCGAGATTACAATGGCGGGTGTCCCACAAGCAGGAGGGTGCCTACTAATTCCATACACAGTTTATACACTTTTTTTTTCTGCCGAGGACCGGGACCCTCCTGACCCTCCCCTGTTTCCCCTTTAACTGTGCTATTCAAGGTTCATAATCTAGCTGGTGCTTCACAGAAAATACACAGCTGCTGGCCTGTTACAAGTCACATTTCTTTTGAGGTTTTTACTCTTTGAGGTGGTAATGTTTCTTACGCCGTGATTTCCACCTAATTGCTGTAAGGATTCTGGTTGTCTGCGTTTTACAAGCTTGTCTGTTATAATAAATAAAAGTCCCAAATAGGATTACAATCAAAGTTTACAATTCACTGAATGAATAGAGGTAAGCAAACAGTGCTGGGTACGCCGGGAGTCTCTGCTCCACCAAGACGCGCACCAGTTATACACCAGTTACCTCCCTTAAGGGATATAGAGAAGCCCTCTCAGATACTTCCGTCCTGCTTCTCCTGCATGCGGCCGGAGGTCGGTCTAATTCTGGTGCTGTTGGTGGTGGAAGCTGGGGCAACGGTGGTACTGGTGGCGATACCACAGCCACCGGAGGGGGAGCCGCCGGGGGTGGATTGTTAGGATATGGAGGTGGTAGCTTATCCAACGGCTCACGTTTATCTTCTTTTTCTTTTTCATGTTCTTCTTGTTCTTCAAATTTCTTACCTGCTTTTAGTGTAAATATTGAGGCTGGAAAAGGACGTGAAGTCCTCCTGATCCATAATCCTGCATAATCACTTTCTTCCTGGCTAAAAGGTTCCTTTGAATTAACATGGATATTTAAGGCCTGGCAAATCCAGTCTTTGAAGGATCCAAAAACAGGCCAAAAGACATGTAGTCTTAAAGGCTCCTTTGGCCATTCTGTCACACAATACTAGACCATTTTTAATTTACTTTTTCCTTTTCTGGGGTCCCTATCATTCCAATTTCGAATCGTTATTCCTAATGGACTTTCTGGTGGTATGACTGGTAATTTGCTCCCTTTCTTCTGGTCTCTGGTCTTCGATTTTGTCTGACCCATCTAGGAATTTTACTCTGGCAATTCCCACAGCCCTTGGTTACCTTAGTAAGAGTGTCTTGCAGGGGGTCGAGGACCTATCACACACCCACAAATCCTATAGGAATCCCTTCGGTCCTTCACCGGCCAAGTCCCTCGCGGGAGATTGGAACCGCGGTTAGAAGACCTCCACAATCGCTTCGGAACTAAGTTCCATCTCAGTCACACTCTTACACACACAGGCAACCGAACCCCACCCAACCGAACGGTATACGCTTTAAATGCTTACGACTCCGTCATCTTCGTTCGGATCTTCACACACACAATTATGGGCAAAATATAGTGCTGCAGCTGGCAAGGGAGCTGAAAAAAAGAATCAGAAACTTTGCTTACCTTTATTCAGGTTCAAGATGCCATTAGTTCCGACCTGACTCAAACAGCAGCCACCAAATGGTGGGGGTGCCTCTCCTAGATCAAACCAGAAATCAGGAACCAAAGCCCTCCCGGACGAGAGCCCACTTGTAATAAATGACTGGGTCCCAAATAGGATTGCAATTGAAATTTACAATTTATTAATTGAATAGAGGTAAGCAAGCAGCGCTGGGTGCGCCAGGAGTCTCTGCTCCACCAAGACGCACACAAGTTACATCAGGCGGCTGGATTTTATGCTGCTAGGCTAATACATATTCATTACTACTTCTACAAAAGGCAGGGTTATTCTAATTAGTTCCCAGAATCCAAACCCTCCCACTGGTGCAGGCGTTATCAGTCTCCGGTGGTCCCTCTGGGGGCTGCTCGTACTGAAGGCTCGTAGTCTTCCTCCCAGGCTTTTCTCTTGTCCATCTCCTTTGTCCATCTTGGCTGGATGGCAGACACTTGCATAGTGTCCCATGCAACAGTTGTAATAGTTAGCAGTTATTCTGAAACCCCTTTGTTCTCTTATCCCCTATTGACCCGAATTGCTGGACCATTCCTTTGCAAGATACAAGAACTATATATATTAACCACTCTGGTTTTCTCAGACTTTTCATCATATCATGCGGCCCTAGCATTGTTCCATATTGACACGAATCAGATGAACTCATTTCACACTGTTAAGCTGTCTTATCACTGCAAGCATATCTCAATACCACCTTCCTTCCCTCTACAGGATGTAACTGCGCAAAAACAACATTTTTATTCCCACAACCTTGATCCCCTTACCCTGAAATCCTTATTCCCCTTAAACCTAACAACTCTAACCACAACCCTAACCCTTATTATCAACCCCCTAACGCTAATGACACTGACCTTAATCCAAACCCCAAACTGCCCCTAACCCCAGACAACCAACAACGAAACACACACACACAAAGATGGAAACTACAAAAAAGGCAAAACCCACGATACAGGCCCCAAATCACAAATACGCAACCAAAATGCTACAGAAAAGCCCCAGATGCAGGCCCCAAATGCTACTGCTAGGCCTCAAAAGCTCAAGATGCATCCCAAAGCAAAAATGCAGGCCCCAAACGTTACAGAAAAGCCCCCAAACCCAGGCTGCACAAGTCTACAAGCAGGCCCCAAACTGCCAACAGAAGCAGGCACCAACCACACCCAGATGCAGACCCCAACTGCCCACAAGCAGCTCCTACCCCACCACCCCCTCCCAAGAACTGGACTCCACCCAGACACTGGCCCAAGACCCGGACCCGACCCCCGCCAATCTCCCTACCCTCCCCCCGACACAGGTGTACAAGCAGCTCACAACCCGCCCCTTCAGAGACCGGTCCCACTCCCCCCACACCCCCCAAGACACGGGATGCAGAGGTGTACAACCAACTCCCAACTCCCTCCCCCTCAAAGGGAGGCCCCAAAGACCCCCAAATGGAGGCTCCTAGAGTGAACAAACAGCTCCCAACTTCCCCAGGCACAGGCCCCCCCCCCCCCCCCCCAAACACAGGCCACAAAGGTGTAGAAACAGCCCAGACCCCCTTCCAAGACCATGGCCCCTATAGTGTACAAGCAGCTCCCAACCACCCACAGATGCAGGCCCCAACCCTTCTCAAAAGGGAGGCACCTAGAATGCATGAGCAACTCCCAACCAGCCTAAACATAGGTCCAAAAGTGCACAAGCAGCTCCCAACCCCCCTCAAATACAGACCCCAAAAGTGTACAAGTAGCTCCCCCCCTGAGACAGGACCCAAAGGTGTACAACCAGTTCCCAACACCCCTGAGACACAGGCCCCAACCCCCCCCCTCAGACACAGCGACCCAAATTCTACAAGCAGCTCCCAACCCCTGCCAGGCAGGCCCCCTACCCTATACAAGCAGCTCCCAACCCTCCCCCCCTGCCCCGAGGGAGGCCTTCAAGGCCCCCACAAACACAGGCCCCTACAGTGTACAGGCAGCTCCCAGCCACCCCCAGATGCTGGCCCCAAAGTTGTACAAACAGCTCCCAGCCACCCTGCAGAAACAGATTCCTACATTGTACAAGCAGTTCCCAGCCCGCTAGACACAGGTCCTGACCCCCCCCACATGCAGGCCCCAAAGGTGTACAAGCAGCTCCCACCCCTCCCCCAGACGCAGGTCCCAAGCCCCCCCCCCCAAACACAGGCCCCTACAACCAGCACCCAACCCCCTACCCCCGATGCCAGGCCCAAAGGTGTAGAAGCAGCTCCAAACCTCCTCCCTCAACCCAGGCTCCAACAGTGTACAAGCACCTCCCAACCAACCCTCCCCTTCCCCCCCCCCCCCCCCCCGCCCCCCGACACAGGCTCCAAAGGAATACAAAGAGCTCCCACCCCTCCCCCAGATGCAGGCCTCAACCCCCCCCCCGCCCCCAGAAGCAGGCCCCAAAGGTGTAGAGTCAGCTCCCAACCCCCTCAATGCTGGCCCCTAGGGTCTACAAGCAGCTGCCCCCTTGCCCCCAGATACCGGCCCCCAGACACAGACCCCAAAAGCCTAATCACAGGCCCTGAACTCTAGAGGCAGGCTCCAAAACCCAGGACAAAGCCCCAGTGGTTCGAGACAGGGCCCAAATCCCAGACACAGGCCCCAAACGCTAAACATATGCCAAAAAAAGTATTAGTGCTGGTGCCAAATGTTACAGACAGGCCCAAAAGCCCGAGATGCTCAAGGCTGAGACGTAACTTGGCTTTTTGAATTACTGGAAAGCAGCTTTCATTCTCAGATAATTGTGTGCAGGCTAGATAGGATGGGGCTTCAGGCACCTCTTCACCTGAGGAAACACACTGCCATCAGGCACCGCTGTGCCAGACAAGCTTGTTCTGCTAGAACACCCTACTCAGATGCACTGTGGCATTCAAGTGAACTGCTTTCATGCAAATATAACGACTGATGTTACAACCCACCTTGCCTGTGGCACCTGATGAACAGAAGAGTAAGCCACCGCAGCGCTTCAAAACCATCCCTGCACGTGCCGCTCCTTGTCGCTCTCTGGCCTTATCTCATATCCTTATCCACTTCTGTGGAGAGCCTGCCACGGCACCTGCAAAGCAAGACGGACACCTTTCATAGTCACCTTGTGCTACTTGGTCGTTCTGCTCCAACCCAGCTCATGACTGTGATAAATTAGTGGGGGGTTTGTTCATTGTCTTTGAGGAATTTGGAGAAACTGCTGAAGAGATAAGGTTGTACAAATTAACGGCCTTGGTAAAGGGGAGGATTAAAGCAAGCAGATAACAGGAGGGAGTATTGGATACACATCCTTGAGTGAAACCAGACATCCTGTCTGCCGCTTCATTACCCCCACCTGAATACGAGCACAACGTGTGAACACCAGCAGAGGAACAACGACCCCCCCTCTCAACAATAAACTGCGCAGCCTCAGCCAGTTCAATAGGTCTCGATAAGCTGGAACTCGACTGCTATAAAATAGCTACCCTGGAAAGGGAAGGTGCGTGCTGTGGTGGAGCGGAGACTCCCCAGCCGCCCAGCGCTGTTTTGCTTGTGTCTGCTTACTTGATTAATAAAATAATTACAATAGACCTGTAAATTGTGTGGTCTAATTTATAATAATTTGGTGCCGTGACTCGGATGAAGGCAAATCTGATTGAAAGACCTTCGGAGGGGGCGCCCCGCTGATTTCAGCGGCCTTCGCTAGGACTACTTTCATTCAAACCCTTCACCGACGAACCCAAAATTAGACACAAGCAAATAAAACCGGTAAACCCCAGGCAACCTTTGTGCACGAAGCCCGAACGAAGACCCACGGGGTGGGTAAGTATAGGCCAGTGTTCCGTTCGGTTGGGGTTGGGTTTCCCAGAGTGTGACAACTGAGACGTCCAATTGCGGACGAAGCGAGAGCGGACCCCTCGGTAGTGCGGTTCCCACATCCCGCGAGGGACTGGGCCACGAAAAGGGGGAGCGTGTGTGTGTGCGTGTGAGGGCACTCTGGAAGATGGGACAGAAGAAGAGTAAGCCTTCTGGTCCCATGGGTGGGGTAACGTCTGATGTTAGGTTACCCCGGGATTAATGATTAAAAATTGTACAGGCAGCTCCCAGCCACCCCCAGATGCTGGCCCCAAAGTTGTACAAACAGCTCCCAGCCACCCTGCAGAAACAGATTCCTACATTGTACAAGCAGTTCCCAGCCCGCTAGACACAGGCCCTGACCCCTGATTAAGGAGGCATTGGGGAGGCATTGGGGAGGCAAGGACAATCCCCAGACATGGACTGTATATCTCGAAACAAGACACTGAAACTCATGATAAGGAAGCGGCAGACGGACAGAGAAACGAATGTAAGGACTGTAAATCTTGAAACTGGACATTGGAATTCATTATAAAGATACAACAAACGGGAGAATTAGCAACAACCAGCTCTTGCAATTAAGAAACCTGCCAATTCAGCAGATTCCTGACCAAAGGTGAAAAGTACACTGTGAGGAAGACTCGGGGTCTTCCTCCCAAAGACCCCTGCCCACATCCCAAAGACCCCTGCCCACAATTCTTGGGAGGCTCTACGCAGGCGCAAGGTGCCAAAAGACTAATTAGCATGAGAAGCGAGGGAAGGCGGGGATAGGTAATGAATATGTATAGGCACTTGTAGAATATTGATAGATTGATTGTATAAATTCAAGACTGCTTTCCGCTTTGGGTATGCACGATAGGTGGAGAGATCCCCCGTGCATCCAGCGCTGCAATAAAGAATATACCACTTAAAGGAATTTCGGTTTCGATCTTTGAATCAATCTGGCACCCCAGATGGGACGACCTCTCTGCCGGACCGCAGGACCCGCTGGGGACAGGACTCCCTAGGGTACCCCCGGGATTTCCCGGAGGGACTCCTCGACTCACCGGATCACTGCGGAGGCAGACAAGGACCCCATCATTGTAAGTGAGTATATTCTTTATTCTGGTTTGGTTTTCTGGTAGACCGGTCATCTGGGACTGTCCAGTAAGTCGGAAGGTGACTTCTGCAGGACAGTATTTGGTATATACTTTGTGGTTAGTACCACAAGTATATCTGGGGACCTTGGGGTCCATCTGTATCTGGAACTGTCTGTAAGTCAGAAGGTGATCTTCTGCGAGGCAGTGTTTGGTATATACTTTGTGGTAAGCACCATAAGTATATTTGGGGACCTTAAGGAAAGAGCTCGCTTTAAGGTCCATCTGGAATTGTGTTGTCTATTTCGGTTTTCTGACTCATGGAGTATGGTATTTAACTCTGGTTCTTGTTACTGCGATTTTGGCTATTTTCCTGGTGGTAATAGTAGGTTCGTGGCATTGTTATAAGAGAGATATCGTTACGGTGTTACACAGTTCGGTTTTCTGACTTATCGCATGTGGAATTTGACTCTGTCTATTGTTATTGTGATTTTGGCAATATTGCTGGTAATAGTAGTTTTGTGGCATCGCTACTGAAAGATAATGCGTGCCCGTATTTTTGTGAGTGATACGTTTTGTGATACGCTTTTGCAAGTAACATGTGTATTCTGAAAGTGTAAACTGGAAACTGGGGGGGCAAACAAGCAGTGAAATTTTAAAGAAAAGTGTGTTAGGATGTGTTTTAAGTCACTGGAAAGATATTGGAGGATCTGCCGGTGGAAGTGTGAACAGGAAAACATTGATAAAATATCGTAATCAGTGGTGGCCGCTTTATAAGCTGGAATGTGGAGAAAAGTGGCCCCTAAATGGAACTTTAAACTATAATATCTTGCTACAGTTAATGTTGTTTTTTTTGAGAAGCAGAACAGGATGAAATGTTGTATACTGATGTTTCAGCATCTTGGTGGGAAAAGGTACGGAATTAAGTTGGCCCCTGACTGAGCCTTTGATGTTGGCATTAGAGAAGTACAGGCTGGAGAAAGATAAAGGAAGGGTTAAAAGGGTTGTTGAAAGTGTTAAAGGTGTTTGAAGTTGAATGAGCAAGAAAGAGGATGTAGGAATGTTAATAGTTCTGCCTCTGCCCGAGGCAGAGATCTTAAAATCATGGGTGTTAGCCCTGTAGGGCAAAGGGACCATGATCGGTCCGAGAGAGTTGTCACAGAAACAGAAAAACAGTTAACTCTTAAAACAACCTGAGTTCATGTGCGAGCTCAGATTGCTGATGGGACCGCTCAGGGAACTGTGGACAATTGCATTCCCCTGACCGACCCCCGCTAAGACCCAAATCATCCTGAAAATTATGAACGGTTAAGTAAATACTAAAATCTGGATGAATTGGGAATTGAGAATATGCTTCCAACAAGGTCTAAAAGAAAGCCCTATGGAATTTTTAGACCAACTCTGAAATGTAATGAAAATAAATAAATAAATAAATAAATAAAACAAAACGGTTTGGACCTGGCTTCAGAGGACAAATTGACTAGCCTTTTCCTAGGATAATCGACCCCTGATTTCAACAGGAATAACGGGGACCTGGGGAATCTACCCTAGTACCTCCGCTGGTTATAATGAAGCTAGGGGAGGAATGGAAGTGAAATTTCTTATTGATATGGGGAAACGTATTCAGTTCTAAATCAAGCATTAATGCCTTCACAGAATTATTATGTTAGGGTAAAAGATGTGTTGTGGTTTAACCCGGCCGACAGCTAAACACCACGCAGCTGTTCGCTCACCCTCCCCCTCCCTCTCTGGGACGGGGGAGAGAAATGGAAAGTGAAGCCTGTGAGTTGAGATAAAGACAGTTTAATAAGACAAAATAATAATAATAATAATAATAATAATAATAATAATAATAATAATAATAATAATAATAATAATAACAACAATAATAATACAATGATGATAATAGTACCACTACTAATAATGTGTACAAACAAGTGATGCACAATGCAATTGCTCACCACCTGCTGACCGATGCCCAGCCTAACCCCGAGCAGTCCGGCCCCCTCCTCCTGGCTAGCCACCCCTATGTATTGTTTAGCCTGACATCAGATGGTATGGAATACCCCTTTGGCTAGTTCGGGTCACCTGTCCTGGGTCTGTCCCCTCCCAGCTCTTACTGCACCCCCAGCCTGCCTGTTGGCAGGACAGAGCAAAAGGCTGAGGTGTCCTTGGCTTGGTATAAGCACTGCTCTGCAACAATTAAAACATCAGGGTGTTATCAGCACTCTTCTCACCCTAAGCCAAAACATAGCATTCTCCCAGCTACTAGGAAGAAAATTAACTCTGTTCTAACTGAAACCAGGACAAGGTGTAACCGAAAAGGCTTATTTTTGTGAACCTTTGAAGTACAAGTTACGGAAACAATGGAGCATACACAGATTTTTATCTATGCCTAGCTCCTCATGGGCACTCTTAGGTAGAGATTTATTAGAGCAAGTAGGAGCAGAAATTGTCTTTGAAAAAGGGAAAATGGAATTAAGAATAGGAGAAAAACAACTAATAAATGTGTTAAGCTTGGCAGTAATACAAACTGACCCTAAAAGTGAAATACCTTTAGAGATCACAGATCAAGTATGTCCAGGAGTTTGGGCTACTGAAACCCCTGAAAGAGGTAAAACTGTGGCCTTAATAATTATTAAATTAAAGCCAGGAGAGAAACCCATTAAGGTTAAGTAATATCCTTTGAGGATAGAAGATAGGAAAGGAATTAAAGAGATAATTGATCAATTTTTACAGTATGGATTATTGATTGAATGCAAATCAGAATACAATACACCCATATTGCCAATTAAAAAGGCAGATGAAAAAGTTATAGGCTAGTTCAGGATTTGAGGGCCATAAATAAAATCACTGAGGATATACATCCAGTAGTGGCAAACCCTTATACTTTGCTGACTAAATTAAAGAATAGTCAAGTCTGGTTTACCGTACTGGATTTAAAAGATGCCTTCTTCTGCCTAGGCTTAGCCACAGAAAGCCAAAACCTATTCGCCTTTGAATGGGAAAATCCCGATTCAGGCAGAAAGACGCAGCTTACGTGGACATTACTACCTCAAGGATTCAAGAATAGCCCCACTATTTTTGGAAACCAATTAGCAAGGCAACTCGAAACATGGATACCTCCGGACACTGAAGGTGCTTTGTTACAATATGTAGATGATCTCTTAATAGCTACTGAGACTAAAGGGAGTTGTATTCAATGGACTATAAGTTGTCTTAATTTTCTGGGTTTAAATGGATATCAAGTCTCTTGACAGAAAGTCCAGCTGGCTCAACAAAGTGTGACCTATCTGGGATTTGACATTTCGGAAGGACAACGAGAACTAGGAACTGAACATAAGGAAGTCATTTGCCGGACTCCAGAACCTCAAATGGTAAAGGAGCTACAAAGCTTTTTAGGAATGACAGGTTGGTGTCGCCTTTGGATTTATAATTATGGACTATTGGTAAAGCCTCTATGTGAATTGATAAAGATTAACCAGTCAAAGTTAGTCTGGACTGGAGAAGCACAAAAAGTCTTTAAACAACTTAAACAAGAATTGATGATTTTGAAATATCAAGCAATATTGGTAGAACAGGACAACGTGGAAATTGTGATAACTAATATTGTGAATCTAGCCTCTTTTCTTAGTGATGCTCCAGCACAACCTGTGATTCACGATTGTTTAGAAACTATAGAGACTGTGTATTTCAGCCGACCAGACCTTAAGGAGGAGCCCATGGAAGATGCGGAAGAAACTTGGTTCACGGATGGGAGCAGTTTTGTTACGCAAAGACAACATAAAGCTGGATATGCTATAACAACTACTCAGCAGGTAATCGAGTCTAAGCCTTTACCCCCTGGAACATCAGCTCAAAAGGCGGAGATAGTTGCTCTCACGAGAGCATTGGAACTGGCAGCGGGAAAAAGGGTAAATATTTGGACAGATTCTAAATATACATTCGGCGTGGTACATGCTCATGGAGCAATTTGGAAAGAACATGGATTGCTGACCGCTCAGTGAAAACACAAAGTATGCTGAAGTAATTTTAAAATTGTTAGAGGCTGTAAAACAACCAGAAAAGGTAGCTATCATGCATTGTCAGGGACACCAAAAGGGGAACACCGATTTTGAAATTGGAAAATCGATTGGCAGAGGCTAAGCAGGCAGCTGAAATAACTGAGGTGAAGGCATTGTCTTTGATACCAGACGGTAAAATCCAAACTATATCCAAATTATACAAAAGAAGACTTAAAATTAATTGAAGATTTGAAAGGTAAAATGAAACCAGATGGATGAGTATATTTAAAAGATAACCACATAGTAATACCCTCTAGTTTGACATGGCCCATAGTTCTTACAGAACACAATAAAACGCATTGGGGAGTTGGCACACTGCATAAGAGCCTGAGTCAGACATTAGTGGGACGATATGATAAAACAAGTAACTCAACAATGTAGCATTTGCTTACACAATAACCCCAATACCAAGAATAGAATAAAATTTGGAATAATCGGTAAAGGAAATTATTTGGGGCAACAGTGGCAAATTGATTTTTCAGAACTCCCTAGAAAAGGGGGGTATCATTATTTACTGGTTCTGACTGACACGTTTTCAGGAAGGCCTGAAGCCTTTCCCTGTCGAACAAACAAAGCAAGAGAAGTGGTTAAAGTCTTGTTAAATGAAATAATACCATGCTTTGGGATTCTAGTAGCAATGTCTTCTGATAGAGGTTCACATTTTTGTGCGCAAGTGGTACAACAGATAAGTAAGATTCTAAAGATAGATTGGCAACTGCATGCTCCTTATAGACCACAGGCAAGTGGACAGGTAGAAAAAATGAACCATTTAATTAAACAATAAATAGCTAAAATTGGATAAGAAGCTAATTTGTCATGGCCTCAATCCCTCCCTTTAGCATTACTTGGAATTAGAGTTAAACCTAGAATAAAAGGGAATTTGAGTCCCTTCAAAATCTTATATGGAAGGCCATAGCAATTTCTATTTAGTGGAGAGGACCTAACGCAGTTAGGATCAGAATATTTATATGCTTATATAACTGAACTTCAGAAACAATTAAATAAAGTACATACATTTGTTTTAGGGACCAGGGCTAGAGGGTTGGATCAACCAATCCACCCCTTTAAGCTCGGGAATTATATATATATAAAGACTTTTTCAGGACAACTCCTACAGGAAAAATGGAAGGAAAGTGGATGGGACCATACCAAGTATTACTGACAACACACACCGCCATTAAGATTAAGAAGCAAGCAGCTTGGATTCGCAATTCAAGGGTGAAGAAGGTCCCGGCGAGGATATAGACCACCACTCCAATTGGACCAACAAAATTACGGTTTTCCAGATCCTAATGATTGCAGGGGTGCGGTTCTCGGATTTGGGGTGGGCAACTTGGGATGAGAACTTACACCTGACCTTAATACAAACAATTTCTCAAGTAACTAATAAGACGAACTGTTGGGTATGCACCCATCTGCCACAGCATGGGAATAAGGGTGTATCGTTAATTGGGATTCCCTTGCCTGCAAACTTATCTTGGACTAATTTGTGGGAAAACACATCTTGGGGTCAAAAATATTAAGAAGTTTTGGAACTAGAAGTGAGTAGCTTCATGCCGTTAGAATCCTATTATGTGTGTGTACAAAGGTGTAACCCGCGTAAGGGTATAGGAAAACAGCATTGTATAAATACGGATACTACCTATGTGGGAAATCAGACATCTTGTAATTGAACAATTGATATTAGTACAGAATCACAGAATCACAGAATCACAGAATTTTCTAGGTTGGAAGAGACCTCAAGGTCATCGAGTCCAACCTCCAACCTAACGCTAACAGCCCTCCACTAAACCATATCCCTAAGCTCTACATCTAAACGTCTTTTGAAGACTTCCAGGGATGGTGACTCCACCACTTCCCTGGGCAGCCTGTTCTAGTGCCTCACAACCCTTTCAGTGAAGAAGTTCTTCCTAACATCTAGCCTAAAACTCCCCTGGCTCAACTTAAGCCCATTCCCCCTCGTCCTGTCACCAGGCACGTGGGAGAACAGGCCAACCCCCACCTCGCTACAGCCTCCCTTGAGGTACCTAAAAAGAGCGATAAGGTCGCCCCTGAGCCTCCTCTTCTCCAGGCTGAACAAGCCCAGCTCCCTCAGCCGCTCCTCGTAGGACTTGTTCTCCAGGCCCCTCACCAGCTTCGTCGCCCTTCTCTGCACCCGCTCAAGCACCTCGATGTCCTTCTTGTAGCGAGGGGCCCAAAACTGAACACAGTACTCGAGGTGCGGCCTCACCAGAGCTGAGTACAGGGGGACGATCACCTCCCTAGCCCTGCTGGTCACGCTGTTCCTAATACAAGCCAGGATGCCGTTGGCCTTCTTGGCCACCTGAGCACACTGCTGGCTCATATTCAGCCGACTATCCACCATCACTCCCAGGTCCTTCTCTGCCTGGCAGCTCTCCAACCATTCCTCTCCCAGCCTGTAGCTCTGCTTGGGGTTATTGCGCCCCAGGTTCTGGACCCGGCACTTGGCCTTGTTGAACTTCATGCAGTTGACCTCAGCCCATCGGTGCAGCCTATCCAGATCCTCCTGCAGAGCTTTCCTACCCTCAAGCAGATCGACACACGCACCTAACTTGGTGTCATCTGCAAACTTACTGAGGGTGCACTCGATGCCCTCGTCCAGATCATCGATGAAGATATTAAAGAGGACCGGCCCCAGCACCGAGCCCTGGGGGACGCCACTAGTGACTGGCCTACGACTAGCGGCTGGGCAAATTCAACCAGCTGGACGGATCCAGAAGGAAAAGGGTGGTATTGGCTATGCAACGATACAGCCCGTAAGGTCTTGCCTGAGAATTGGAAGGGAACTTGCACTCTTGGAGCGGTAGTCCCCAATATGACAGTACATGATGTAGTGCCTCGAGGTTACTTGAGAACTCATATGCGGAGAATCAGACGAAAAATTAACAATCCATTGATAGAGAGACACACCGCTTTTCATAGTTTTGTTCGATGGTTTATCCCATGGTTAGGAGTGAGTGAATTGGAAAAGGCAATAGTTAATATTTCTGCAATTATAGAGAAGTTAGAAAACAAAATTCTGTATGCTATAAAGGCTCAACAAGAAGAGATATCTAGTTTATCACAGGTAGTATTCCAAAATCGGATGGCCCTAGACTTGTTACTGGCCACTCAAGGGGGAGTCTGTACAGTAATAAACACAAGTTGTTGTATGTATGTAGATCAGAGTGGAAGGATCTCTACCGACCTGGAAGAAATATGGAAGCAGACCAGGATCCTACATGAGATCAGTAAAGATGATCTTTCATGGAGTTTTAGTGAACTATGGAATAAGTTAACCTCCTGGTTGCCCAATTTCCAATGGTTGAAACAAGTATTCATTGCTCTAATCGTATTAGTAGTGTTAGGAATATTTGTGTGCATGTTGTTTAGATGCCTGCTTTGTTGTGTTACTGTAAATAAAGAAAGTATCTGATGCAAAAGAATTTGCATGGGAAAAGAAAAGGGGGGATTGATTAAGGAGGTATTGGGGAGGCAAGGACAATCCCCAGACAAGGACTGTATATCTCGAAACAAGACACTGGAACTCATGATAAGGAAGCGGCAGGCGGACAGAGAAACGAATGTAAGGACTATAACTCTCGAAACTGGACATTGGAATTCATTATAAAGATACAACAAACGGGAGAATTGGCAACAACCAGCTCTTGCAATTAAGAAACATGCCAATTCAGCAGATTCCTGACCAAAGGTGAAAAGTACACTGTGAGGAAGACTCAGGGTCTTCCTCCCAAAGACCCCTGCCCACGTCCCAAAGACCCCTGCCCACAATTCTTGGGAGGCTCTGCGCAGGCGCAAGGTGCCAAAAGGCTAATTAGCATGAGAAGCGAGGGAAGGCGGGGATAGGTAATGAATATGTATAGGCACTTGTAGAATATTGATAGATTGATTGTATAAATTCAAGACTGCTTTCTGCTTTGGGTATGCACGATAGGTGGAGAGATCCCCCGTGCATCCAGCGCTGCAATAAAGAATATACCACTTAAAGGAATTTCGGCTTCGATCTTTGAATCAGAGCCTTCAGCATGAAAGACCCCTAGAGACCCCCAGAAGAGACCCCAGAGGAGACTGCGCATGCTCCAGTAGGAGAGACTGCACCCTGGAAGCTAATTTTAATAATCTATTTTTTTTAGAAGTAGTAATGAATATGAATTAGTCTAGGAGCATAAAAATCAGCTGCTTGATGTAACTGGTGTGCGTCCTGGTGGAGCGGAGACTCCCGGTGCACCCAGCGCTGTTTGCTTACCTCTATTCCTTTATATTCTTTCATAGAAGACAGCAGAGATGCTTGTGGATACCGTCCAGTTGGATTCTGGATGAATACGACTGATTCGTAAGATACCGTCCGGTTGGGTAAAGGTGCGGTTGCTAGTGTTTGTGTGTGAGAGTGTAACTGAGACTTCTAAAGTCCGTGTGGAGGTCTTTTTGTTTTCTCACCAGTTCTAATCTCCTGTCGGGGGTGCTGGGCTGGTGAAGAGAGGGATACGTGGGTGGGTGATAGGTCCTAAACCCCCTGCAAGACACTCTCACTAGGGGCAACCAAGGACTGTGGGAATTGCCACTAGTAAAATTCCCGGATGGGTCAGATAAAATCGAAGACCAAGGACCAGAAAGGGAGCAAATTACCAGATATATGACCAAAAAGTCCATTACGAATAATGATTAGAAATTGGAACAATAGGGGCCCCAGAAAATTAAAGAGTAAATTAAAAATGATCCTGTATTATATGATAGAATGACCAAAAGAACTCTTAAGACCCCATGTATTTTGATCCACGGAGGACGGGGTCTGTCAGGCTTTGAACATTAATAGTAGAATACCCATGGATCCAGAAAAGAGCAAGCTGAAACATTGGAATTAGAAATTTGAGAGCAATTGATTAAGAATGAATATGTGCTACATTTGTGCCTGTGCTGCACTTATACCACCAGATAACAGGAGCCTCTCGGACCCCGAGAACCAGATCAAAAACAACCTCATGGTTCGGACTTTAATCAAGGGGTCTGAGATAAGGAGGACTGCTCACAAAGGGACAGCTTAGGAATATGTATATGTATAGGAATGTTCATGTATATGTAACTCTTTACTAGAGCAATTTGCCACGTTAGGCGTGCACGACTTTGGTGGGACTACACACCCCGTGCTGCATGGAACTGAGTAAACATACCTACTTTACAATCTTACTGATTGTGGAGTCAGCTTTCTGTGAGTCATTTTGGTGAGCCAGGCAGGAGACACTCTGCTCGGCTGCGGGATCGACTGCAGCGCGGACGCCCCTAGGTGCACCCTGAGCGTTTTTGCTCGGAGGGGACTCCACTCTCAGCTGCTCACCGCAGGAGCAAAGATCTCCTGAAACTGCAGACAAACGGTATGTTTTCAGCTGCTGGAGGGATACTAACTGGAGTGTTAATAATTGTATGTGTTTTTATGTATGTATTTTGTGTTGACATTTTGTATATTGTAATATTTGCATATTGTATGTATTTTGTGTTGAAAGTATTTGTGTAAATGTAAGGGTTTGAAACAAAGTGTTACAAGTCACTTCACGAAGAACACAGTCAGAGACAATACTTGGTTGGTTGGTTATCATTCTAAATTATATTCCTGTGGTATGAATGAGATGTGCTGGAGGCCTCTGTGTGCGATTGTGCTGTGTGAGTGAGACGCAGCGTTGCTGCAAAGCGAGTGCAGAGTTCCGATCCGTTGTTCCGTACTCTCCACAAGGGGAGTGGGCAGAGACGAACGAAGTGCTTGACAGACTGAAAAGAAGTGCTGTTTTATCCAAGTTTTGAGTGGTGGTGCCCAGTGTATCTTGTGTATCTTGTGTATCCTATTTTTGCTCTTAAATGTTTTGACTGTGACAAGAAAAAGGCAGGAGCATGATATGACATGCTTTCTGCAACATATGAGGCCTGCACAGGCCGAGACCTGGACTCGCTGAGACCTGAACAGGCCGAGAGACCGGAGCGGTGCCGAGAGACTGGAGTGGCGCTGGGAGACCCGAGACACTACGGAGGGACTACCACTGGACGGAGAGAGCCCTGAGAGACGCTGCAGAGCCACGGACGGCTCTGAGAGACACAGAATAGACCGGACAGAAGCCGGAAAACGCGGGGAATTGAAGTAATTGCGGGACATCCAAGATCGAGTTGCTACGGGAGACCAGAGGCGTCAGTGGACACCGGTAGCCGACCCTCACCGTGTGGCCAGTCGGCACAGAGCAGAGGGGCGGACATCAGGACCCTGCAGCCTGTCTGACGTAACCATGGAGGCAGCGGCAGCAGCGGCTGTGCTGCTTCACTCTAGCATTCTTTTTATAAAAGGTTTATCTTGCAATGCAAAAAAGACTATTAGTCCCCAGATCGGTGTTATAACTGTTACTAATGACGACTAAGCTCTATTGCAGGGCAGGAGTGCAGAGACGCAGATTACACTGCCAAATGACCACCAGCAGGCTCTTTCACAAACCTAAGGTTGCAGCTGGCACTGCCTGCAGCCATATAGCAGACGTTACACTCTCTTTCCTAACTAGTAATCATGTGTCTCATCCATTTGTGGTGAATGGTCAGTGGCAAAAAGAAAAGGAGGATGCCACTGACACTAACAGCATGGGGAATAGGAGTAGTATAAGTGACACAGGTGATGGTGCGAGGCGAGGCGCTCTGCCTGCTGCTCGCCTTCGCCTGACTGTGCACTGCTGCCGACGGTGCTAGAGTAAAATGTGAAGACTGCTCAGATGGCAGTGATGAGAGTGTTTGTGTGAAGAAGATGTGTGAAGAAGATGTGTGCTGAATCTGACTTTGTGTGCAACGGTGGTCAGTGTGTGCCAAACAGATGGCAGTGTGATGGGGATCTGGATTGTGAAGATGGGTCTGATGAAAGTGCTGAGCTGTGTCATATGAGAACAGTGTCATGGAAATGTGATGGTGAAAAAGACTGTGACAGTGGAGAAGATGAAGAGAATTGTGGCGATGTGATAGAGATCCTTACTGTAAGGATGGAAGAGATGAAATTAACTGCCCTTCCTGGACCTGTAGGCCAGACCAGTTCAGATGTGAACTGTGTCCATGGGAGTAGGCAGTGCAGTGGTGTGAGAGACTGTCTGGATGGCACTGATGAAGCAAACTGTAACAATGTTATTCAGTGCTCTGGACCTGGCAAATTCAAGTGCAGAAGTGGAGAATACATAGATATCAATAAAGTGTGTAACCAGCAGAGAGACTGCAAGGACTGGGGTGATGAGCCCCTGAAGGAATGCAACATAAATGAATGTGACTGTCCAGCTGTGAAACTGTGGAGATAGTGATGAATGCCAAAACCCTGTAGTCAAATCTGTATCAACCTGAAAGGCTATCAGATGAATCCTGCTACAGGAACCTGGAAAGGGCCATACGGCAAAGCAAATTAAATAACTGTTATTTAACTTGTCAGAAGATAAAAAATAAAGTGTTTCAACAAGCAGCCACGGGAGGGAAGAATCACTGAACCCTCGATGTGAGGGACTGTACCTTGTTTTACTGACTACTGAAACAGCTGTGAGAACTGCAGAAAGGGACCCACGCATCCAGAATAAAAGGACCAGTAACTACTGAAACTTGGAGGGTTGAGTCCGCTCCTGGGAAACTGAAACTCAAGCTAAGGGAGAATTAATATTCTGGCAACGAGGCTCTGCATGAATTAAGGATGCCAAATAAAAAGGACAAGCCTAAAGGGAGAAAAGGGAGAAGGCAAGACTGGGGCAGGACCCTCCACTGTGGTGTGTATGGTCTACCGAGGGAGGCAACCCCTATCGGTATTGACTGCCGAATGAGAGGGCCTCGACCGGACTTCTCCCACACTAAGATCAGGTTGTCCCGAGAAAATAACATAAAAAACCTCTTTTTTAAACCTATATAAAATTGTGATTCGTTTTACAGGAGCTGGATCACCCTGACAGGCCGAACGGTAACACAAGCCTGAATCGACCCTGAAGGCGTTTGCCTATTATGATCCAGCTACATGGGCAGAAGACAGATCCTGGGGCTATAGGACCTCAGTATATATACTTAATAGAATAATTAGGTTATTAGCTGTAATAGAAATAGTTATAAATGATGAGAACTGATCTAAATGAGTTATAAAGATGAGAACTGCTTTGTATCAAAATTGCCTAGCTTTGGATTGTTTGCTAGCACAAGAAGGAGAAGTCTGTGGAAAATTTAACTTTAGTAATTACTGTTTAAAGATTGATGAAAAGGTGTTTCTTCCTAGTAACTGATAGAATGTTATGTTCTGGTTTAGGATGAGAAGAATGTTAATAATATGCTGATGTTTTAATTGTTTTTAATTGTTACAGAGCAGTGCTTACACCAAGCCAAGGACCAAGCCAAATTCAGCTTCTCACTGTCCTGCCAGCAGGCAGGCTGGGAGGAGGGCCGGACTGCTCGGGGTTAGGTTGGGCATCGGACAGCAGGTGGTGAGCAATTGCATTGTGCATCACTTGTTTCGTACACATTATTACTAGTAGTACTATTATCATCATTATTGTTATTATCTTCTTGTTTTTAACTCAACTCACAGGCTTCACTTTCCCATTTCTCTCTCCCATCCCAGAGAAGGAGGGGGGAGGTGAGCGAGCAAACACAAACCTGGAAGGATATGGAATGGGATTTATTTTCATGGCTGCCTGGTGGACCATGGGTCAAAAGAGTGTTATTTTTATTGTTATGTGGTGTAATTACGTTATTATTTGTACCTTGTATGATACCTTGTCTTACATTATTAATACACCGGGTGATAAATAGTACATTTGTAATAACTTCATTAAAAAAAGAAGGGAATATGTCAATTATGATGCTTAAGAATTGGACCCTCCAAGAACAAACTGATGAAATCCAATTATTAATAACAGAAGAGACACGAATTGGGGATGTTAAAAAGAAGATAAGGGATTGTGAGGAATGTTTTAACAATTCGTGTCCATAAAGAACAATTCTGTTTGAATCCTGTCTGCCTCTGGGCCCTGCACTGGCAATTTAATTCTTGAACCTCAGCTGCAGTGTGTCCCAGTCTCCCCCTCATTCTAGTCAATTTATCACTCCTTAAATTTATGAACCTGTTTGCTTTTGTTATTCCGGACTTCTATTTCTAACACTGCTATAGATGTGTCTGTGAATGGCTGGGGAAGAATGTTTTAATTACTCGTGAAGCTGTTTGTGTTTGATGTCTGGGAGTTTCAGAACAACTGATAACAACTAGTGACTGTTATGGGATACTATGCGGATCTTTGGTATCTGGTTAGGGGGGCCGAGAGATTAAGAGGAAGGAAAAAGAAGCTGAAGGACGGCTGGGAGACAAGTCTTGAAGAGAATGTTCTATAAACTTGGTATGGTGCCAAGTAAGTACAAAGGGGGAGAGGAAGACTACGAGCCTTCAGCATGAAAGACCCCTAGAGACCCCCAGAAGAGACCCCAGAGGAGACTGCGCATGCTCCAGTAGGAGGGACTGCACCCCGGAAGCTAATTTTAATAATCTATTTTTTTTAGAAGTAGTAATGAATATGAATTAGTCTAGGAGCATAAAAATCAGCTGCTTGATGTAACTGGTGTGCGTCCTGGTGGAGCGGAGACTCCCGGTGCACCCAGCGCTGTTTGCTTACCTCTATTCCTTTATATTCTTTCAATAAATCCTATTTTTTTATTTTATCCTAATTTGAATCCTGAGCCATTTATAACAAGGGTTAGGTTAACTTTAAGGTTTATGTTAAGTGTAAGTGTAAGGGTAACGGAGACAGTAAAGGTAAGGGTAAGGGGAATGGTAAAGTTAAGGCTACAAGTACGTGTTAGGATATGGGTTATGGTAAGGGTAAGGGTTAGGGTAAGGGTAAGTGTTAGGGTAATGGTTAGGGTTAATTTTAGGGTTAGAGTGAGGGAAACATAAGGGTAAGTGTTAGGGTAATAGTTAAGGGTAAGGTTAAGGTTAAGAGTAAGTGTAACTTTTAGGGTAAGGGTTAGGGTTAATGTAAGGGTCAGGGTAAGGGCTGGGGTAAGGTTTAGGGTTAGGGTTAGGTTAAGGGTAAGGATTAGGGTAAGGGTAAGGGTATGGATAAGGATAAGTGTAAGTGTTAGGGTAAGGGTAATGTTAAAGGTAACAGTAAGTGTAAGGAGAAGGGTTAGGGTAAGGGTAAGAGTAAGGGTATTGGCAACAGTAAGGGTGAGGGTTACAGTAAGGGTAAGTGTAAGGTTTAGATTTAGGCTAAGGGTAAGTGTAGCAGAAAGGGTAAGGTTTATGGTAAGGGTAAGTGTTAGGATAAGGGTAAGGTTTAGGGTTAGGTTAAGGGTAAGGGATAGGGTAAGGGTAAGGGTTACGGTAACGGTAAGGGTAAGGGTTACGGTAAGGGTACGGGTACGGGTAGAAGTATGTGTTAGAGTATGGGTTATGGTAAGGGTAAGGGTTAGGGTAAGGGTAAGTGTTGGGGTAATGGTTAGGGTTAATTTTAGGGTTAGGGTGAGGGAAAAGTAAGGGTAAGTATTAGGTTAAGGTTAAGGGTAAGGTTAAGGTTAAGTTTTAGGGTTAGGGTTAATGTAAGGGTCAGGGTAAGGGTTCAGGTAAGGTTTAGGGTTAGGGTTAGGTTAAGGTTAAGTGTTAGGGTAAGCGGAAGTTGTATGGATAAGGATTAGTGTAAGGGATAGGGTAAGGGTAAGTGTTCGGGTAAGGGTAAGGTTAATGGTAACCGTAAGTGTAAGGGTAAGGGTTAGGGTAAGGAGAAGAGTAAGGGTAAGGGTAGGGGAAGTCTAAGGTTATGGGTCAGGGTTAAAAGTTAGAGTAAGGGTTAGGGTTAGGGTTAGGTAAGGATAAGTGTTAGCGTAATGGTTACGGTTAATTTTAGGGTTATGTTGAGGGAACATAGCAACAGTGCGCGCAGTCGCAGAATATACCAGGATGTGCTGAGTAATCCCAGAATTAGCAAGGTATAAAAAGGGACCCTGGCAGGGGTGATGTGCGTGCCATTGGCGGAGCTGAGACTCCCCGGCTGCCCAGTGCTGTTTTGCTTGATGTTTGCTTACTCAATAAATTCCTTTCTATGATTAATACAATGCTCTCTGAAAATTAATTAAGGGGGCAACTTATAACACTTTGGACGCTCAAAACCCAAACCCAAAAACTTTGGACGCTCAAAACCCTATCCCGAAAACAGGACGCTCAAAGCCCTAACCCAAAAACATTAGGATGCTCCAAGCCCTAACCCAAAAACATTCGGACGCTCAAAACCCAAACCCAAAACATTAAGATGCTCCAAACCCTATCCGGAAAACATTAGGAAGCTCAAAGACCTATCCCAAATACTTAGGACGCTCAAAACCCTATCCTGGAAACACTGAGATGCTCAGAACCCTATCCTCAAAATTTAGGACGCTCCAAACCCTAACCCAAAAACATTAGGACGCTCAAAGCCCCAACCCAAAACATTAGGACGCTCCAAACCCTATCCTGGAAACATTAAGATGCTCAAAACCCTATCCTGAAAACTGAGGATGCTCATTACCCAGACCCAAAATATTAAGATGCTCAAAACCCTAACCCAACTACTTAGGATGCTTGAAAGCCAATCCCAAAAAATTAGGGCACACAAAAGCCTAACCCCCAAAATTAAGATGCTCAAAATCCAAACCCCCAAAATTAGGATACTCAAAACCCTGGACCTGGAGAACCTAACCTGAAAAAACAAAACAAACAAAAAAAAAAGATCTTAAAACCCTAACCGTAAATAACTGACTAAAAATAAAACATTAAGACTCTAACCCTAAAAAACATATCAACACTACAACCCAAAAAACTCTAATACCCTAACACGCTAACCCTGAAACCCTTAAAACCCTAACCCCCAAATCCTTAAAACCCTAACCGTTAAAACTCCAACCCTAAAAACCTTAAAATCCTAAACATAAACCCTGAAACCCCTTACCCTGAAACCCAACCCTAGTGCCCAATCCCTGAAACCTTAAAACCCTGAATCAATCTGTAGCAAATAGCATAGGCTGAGTCGAGGATCTCAGTACAGTAGCATTATTATTCGAGATTACAATGGCGGGTGTCCCACAAGCAGGAGGGTGCCTACTAATTCCATACACAGTTTATACACTTTTTTTTTCTGCCGAGGACCGGGACCCTCCTGACCCTCCCCTGTTTCCCCTTTAACTGTGCTATTCAAGGTTCATAATCTAGCTGGTGCTTCACAGAAAATACACAGCTGCTGGCCTGTTACAAGTCACATTTCTTTTGAGGTTTTTACTCTTTGAGGTGGTAATGTTTCTTACGCCGTGATTTCCACCTAATTGCTGTAAGGATTCTGGTTGTCTGCGTTTTACAAGCTTGTCTGTTATAATAAATAAAAGTCCCAAATAGGATTACAATCAAAGTTTACAATTCACTGAATGAATAGAGGTAAGCAAACAGTGCTGGGTACGCCGGGAGTCTCTGCTCCACCAAGACGCGCACCAGTTATACACCAGTTACCTCCCTTAAGGGATATAGAGAAGCCCTCTCAGATACTTCCGTCCTGCTTCTCCTGCATGCGGCCGGAGGTCGGTCTAATTCTGGTGCTGTTGGTGGTGGAAGCTGGGGCAACGGTGGTACTGGTGGCGATACCACAGCCACCGGAGGGGGAGCCGCCGGGGGTGGATTGTTAGGATATGGAGGTGGTAGCTTATCCAACGGCTCACGTTTATCTTCTTTTTCTTTTTCATGTTCTTCTTGTTCTTCAAATTTCTTACCTGCTTTTAGTGTAAATATTGAGGCTGGAAAAGGACGTGAAGTCCTCCTGATCCATAATCCTGCATAATCACTTTCTTCCTGGCTAAAAGGTTCCTTTGAATTAACATGGATATTTAAGGCCTGGCAAATCCAGTCTTTGAAGGATCCAAAAACAGGCCAAAAGACATGTAGTCTTAAAGGCTCCTTTGGCCATTCTGTCACACAATACTAGACCATTTTTAATTTACTTTTTCCTTTTCTGGGGTCCCTATCATTCCAATTTCGAATCGTTATTCCTAATGGACTTTCTGGTGGTATGACTGGTAATTTGCTCCCTTTCTTCTGGTCTCTGGTCTTCGATTTTGTCTGACCCATCTAGGAATTTTACTCTGGCAATTCCCACAGCCCTTGGTTACCTTAGTAAGAGTGTCTTGCAGGGGGTCGAGGACCTATCACACACCCACAAATCCTATAGGAATCCCTTCGGTCCTTCACCGGCCAAGTCCCTCGCGGGAGATTGGAACCGCGGTTAGAAGACCTCCACAATCGCTTCGGAACTAAGTTCCATCTCAGTCACACTCTTACACACACAGGCAACCGAACCCCACCCAACCGAACGGTATACGCTTTAAATGCTTACGACTCCGTCATCTTCGTTCGGATCTTCACACACACAATTATGGGCAAAATATAGTGCTGCAGCTGGCAAGGGAGCTGAAAAAAAGAATCAGAAACTTTGCTTACCTTTATTCAGGTTCAAGATGCCATTAGTTCCGACCTGACTCAAACAGCAGCCACCAAATGGTGGGGGTGCCTCTCCTAGATCAAACCAGAAATCAGGAACCAAAGCCCTCCCGGACGAGAGCCCACTTGTAATAAATGACTGGGTCCCAAATAGGATTGCAATTGAAATTTACAATTTATTAATTGAATAGAGGTAAGCAAGCAGCGCTGGGTGCGCCAGGAGTCTCTGCTCCACCAAGACGCACACAAGTTACATCAGGCGGCTGGATTTTATGCTGCTAGGCTAATACATATTCATTACTACTTCTACAAAAGGCAGGGTTATTCTAATTAGTTCCCAGAATCCAAACCCTCCCACTGGTGCAGGCGTTATCAGTCTCCGGTGGTCCCTCTGGGGGCTGCTCGTACTGAAGGCTCGTAGTCTTCCTCCCAGGCTTTTCTCTTGTCCATCTCCTTTGTCCATCTTGGCTGGATGGCAGACACTTGCATAGTGTCCCATGCAACAGTTGTAATAGTTAGCAGTTATTCTGAAACCCCTTTGTTCTCTTATCCCCTATTGACCCGAATTGCTGGACCATTCCTTTGCAAGATACAAGAACTATATATATTAACCACTCTGGTTTTCTCAGACTTTTCATCATATCATGCGGCCCTAGCATTGTTCCATATTGACACGAATCAGATGAACTCATTTCACACTGTTAAGCTGTCTTATCACTGCAAGCATATCTCAATACCACCTTCCTTCCCTCTACAGGATGTAACTGCGCAAAAACAACATTTTTATTCCCACAACCTTGATCCCCTTACCCTGAAATCCTTATTCCCCTTAAACCTAACAACTCTAACCACAACCCTAACCCTTATTATCAACCCCCTAACGCTAATGACACTGACCTTAATCCAAACCCCAAACTGCCCCTAACCCCAGACAACCAACAACGAAACACACACACACAAAGATGGAAACTACAAAAAAGGCAAAACCCACGATACAGGCCCCAAATCACAAATACGCAACCAAAATGCTACAGAAAAGCCCCAGATGCAGGCCCCAAATGCTACTGCTAGGCCTCAAAAGCTCAAGATGCATCCCAAAGCAAAAATGCAGGCCCCAAACGTTACAGAAAAGCCCCCAAACCCAGGCTGCACAAGTCTACAAGCAGGCCCCAAACTGCCAACAGAAGCAGGCACCAACCACACCCAGATGCAGACCCCAACTGCCCACAAGCAGCTCCTACCCCACCACCCCCTCCCAAGAACTGGACTCCACCCAGACACTGGC
This sequence comes from Aythya marila, assembly GCF_965140915.1. Classification (NCBI taxonomy): domain Eukaryota; kingdom Metazoa; phylum Chordata; class Aves; order Anseriformes; family Anatidae; genus Aythya; species Aythya marila. Next base: position 73,449 of record NW_028136989.1, on the reverse strand, counting down.
CCAAGACCCGGACCCGACCCCCGCCAATCTCCCTACCCTCCCCCCGACACAGGTGTACAAGCAGCTCACAACCCGCCCCTTCAGAGACCGGTCCCACTCCCCCCACACCCCCCAAGACACGGGATGCAGAGGTGTACAACCAACTCCCAACTCCCTCCCCCTCAAAGGGAGGCCCCAAAGACCCCCAAATGGAGGCTCCTAGAGTGAACAAACAGCTCCCAACTTCCCCAGGCACAGGCCCCCCCCCCCCCCCCCCAAACACAGGCCACAAAGGTGTAGAAACAGCCCAGACCCCCTTCCAAGACCATGGCCCCTATAGTGTACAAGCAGCTCCCAACCACCCACAGATGCAGGCCCCAACCCTTCTCAAAAGGGAGGCACCTAGAATGCATGAGCAACTCCCAACCAGCCTAAACATAGGTCCAAAAGTGCACAAGCAGCTCCCAACCCCCCTCAAATACAGACCCCAAAAGTGTACAAGTAGCTCCCCCCCTGAGACAGGACCCAAAGGTGTACAACCAGTTCCCAACACCCCTGAGACACAGGCCCCAACCCCCCCCCTCAGACACAGCGACCCAAATTCTACAAGCAGCTCCCAACCCCTGCCAGGCAGGCCCCCTACCCTATACAAGCAGCTCCCAACCCTCCCCCCCTGCCCCGAGGGAGGCCTTCAAGGCCCCCACAAACACAGGCCCCTACAGTGTACAGGCAGCTCCCAGCCACCCCCAGATGCTGGCCCCAAAGTTGTACAAACAGCTCCCAGCCACCCTGCAGAAACAGATTCCTACATTGTACAAGCAGTTCCCAGCCCGCTAGACACAGGTCCTGACCCCCCCCACATGCAGGCCCCAAAGGTGTACAAGCAGCTCCCACCCCTCCCCCAGACGCAGGTCCCAAGCCCCCCCCCCCAAACACAGGCCCCTACAACCAGCACCCAACCCCCTACCCCCGATGCCAGGCCCAAAGGTGTAGAAGCAGCTCCAAACCTCCTCCCTCAACCCAGGCTCCAACAGTGTACAAGCACCTCCCAACCAACCCTCCCCTTCCCCCCCCCCCCCCCCCCGCCCCCCGACACAGGCTCCAAAGGAATACAAAGAGCTCCCACCCCTCCCCCAGATGCAGGCCTCAACCCCCCCCCCGCCCCCAGAAGCAGGCCCCAAAGGTGTAGAGTCAGCTCCCAACCCCCTCAATGCTGGCCCCTAGGGTCTACAAGCAGCTGCCCCCTTGCCCCCAGATACCGGCCCCCAGACACAGACCCCAAAAGCCTAATCACAGGCCCTGAACTCTAGAGGCAGGCTCCAAAACCCAGGACAAAGCCCCAGTGGTTCGAGACAGGGCCCAAATCCCAGACACAGGCCCCAAACGCTAAACATATGCCAAAAAAAGTATTAGTGCTGGTGCCAAATGTTACAGACAGGCCCAAAAGCCCGAGATGCTCAAGGCTGAGACGTAACTTGGCTTTTTGAATTACTGGAAAGCAGCTTTCATTCTCAGATAATTGTGTGCAGGCTAGATAGGATGGGGCTTCAGGCACCTCTTCACCTGAGGAAACACACTGCCATCAGGCACCGCTGTGCCAGACAAGCTTGTTCTGCTAGAACACCCTACTCAGATGCACTGTGGCATTCAAGTGAACTGCTTTCATGCAAATATAACGACTGATGTTACAACCCACCTTGCCTGTGGCACCTGATGAACAGAAGAGTAAGCCACCGCAGCGCTTCAAAACCATCCCTGCACGTGCCGCTCCTTGTCGCTCTCTGGCCTTATCTCATATCCTTATCCACTTCTGTGGAGAGCCTGCCACGGCACCTGCAAAGCAAGACGGACACCTTTCATAGTCACCTTGTGCTACTTGGTCGTTCTGCTCCAACCCAGCTCATGACTGTGATAAATTAGTGGGGGGTTTGTTCATTGTCTTTGAGGAATTTGGAGAAACTGCTGAAGAGATAAGGTTGTACAAATTAACGGCCTTGGTAAAGGGGAGGATTAAAGCAAGCAGATAACAGGAGGGAGTATTGGATACACATCCTTGAGTGAAACCAGACATCCTGTCTGCCGCTTCATTACCCCCACCTGAATACGAGCACAACGTGTGAACACCAGCAGAGGAACAACGACCCCCCCTCTCAACAATAAACTGCGCAGCCTCAGCCAGTTCAATAGGTCTCGATAAGCTGGAACTCGACTGCTATAAAATAGCTACCCTGGAAAGGGAAGGTGCGTGCTGTGGTGGAGCGGAGACTCCCCAGCCGCCCAGCGCTGTTTTGCTTGTGTCTGCTTACTTGATTAATAAAATAATTACAATAGACCTGTAAATTGTGTGGTCTAATTTATAATAATTTGGTGCCGTGACTCGGATGAAGGCAAATCTGATTGAAAGACCTTCGGAGGGGGCGCCCCGCTGATTTCAGCGGCCTTCGCTAGGACTACTTTCATTCAAACCCTTCACCGACGAACCCAAAATTAGACACAAGCAAATAAAACCGGTAAACCCCAGGCAACCTTTGTGCACGAAGCCCGAACGAAGACCCACGGGGTGGGTAAGTATAGGCCAGTGTTCCGTTCGGTTGGGGTTGGGTTTCCCAGAGTGTGACAACTGAGACGTCCAATTGCGGACGAAGCGAGAGCGGACCCCTCGGTAGTGCGGTTCCCACATCCCGCGAGGGACTGGGCCACGAAAAGGGGGAGCGTGTGTGTGTGCGTGTGAGGGCACTCTGGAAGATGGGACAGAAGAAGAGTAAGCCTTCTGGTCCCATGGGTGGGGTAACGTCTGATGTTAGGTTACCCCGGGATTAATGATTAAAAATTGGCAGGATTCCCCTTTTAGGCGGGGAAGGAATAAAGTAAAAATGGTACATTATTGTGTTGAAGTTTGGGATGGTAAACAGATTCGAGGAGACCACCTTTACTGGCCTGTATTTGGGTCTTTTGAAGATTGGGTTTGTCAGGCCTCAATATTTATGTAAACTCAAAGGAACCCTTTAGTCTAGAAGAAAGTGAGTATGCGCACCTCTGGATAAATTCAGATATGAGGATGCATCTATATCCTCTAAAAGAAAAAGGAGGGCGGGATAAAAAGAGAAAGGACTTAGAAGTCCCGACACCACCCCCGCCCTATATTCCACCACCCGCACCAACGGCTCCTGTCCTTAATGGACTCCCTGAATTAGCTAATCCAGGAGAATCGGAATCGGATCATGAAACACAGGGGCCGGTAACCAGAAGCAGGGCAAGAAATCAGAAATCTGCTTTAAGGGAGGGATTATATCCCCTACGAGAAATAGTAATTGGGCGGACCCCAGCCAGGAATGGAATATGTGGCCATCCCCATTAACTCCGGGGATGTCCGAGATTTTAAGAAAAGGACAGGACAGGAGGACGGTAAGCAAGCTTTAATGGCAACTGGCATAGTGTTTGCAGCTGCTGAGGAATAATTCTAACTGGAATAATAACTGTACATTGTATATTGTATATATAAAAGCCCGGGCATTTTTGTTAAAGTATTCTTTTATTCATATGTTAATATGTAAATATGTAAATATAAGAACTGCCATTGAGGTGTATGTCTAAGGGAACAAAATTTGCCCAGGCATATTATTGGCTCATCAGGTTTAAATGTCCTCAGTGTAATTGTCAACAGGCAGTTAATTTACAGTGGTTTGATTTTATTTGTGTATCTATATATTGTGAATTTTGGAGGGATTGGGATTGACTAGTAAAGAGCTTCTAGGAAAACAGTGGAATATTAACCACTGTAGATAACAATAGGAAATGTTCAAAGCAAAGAAACCCCGAGGAAAAGCCCCCTAGGATGTATACTAACACATTGGAGGGATATAGTGGGGTGAGAGGGTACAGAAAGTAAAAGAACTCTTATCAAATATTGTAATCAATGGTGGCCACTTTATAAACTAGAGGATGGAGCGGAGTGGCCCCTAAATGGAACTATTAATTATAACACCATATTACAGTTAATGTTGTTTTTGTGGAAAGAAGGAAAATGGGATGAAATATGGTATATTGATTGATATGTTGTTTCAGTATCTTGGAGGGAAAAGGTATGGAATTAAGTTGGACTCTGACTGAGCCTTTGGTGTTGGTATTAGAAAAGTACGGGCTTGAGAAAGATAAAGGAAGTGTTAAAAGGGTTGCTGAAGGTGTTAAAGGTGTGGCATGTAGTATTTAACAGAGCTGTTTGAAATTGAATGAGCAGGGAAAGGTGATGTAGGCATTATCTAAGTAACAGTCTAGAAGTTTTGGTATATTTGCATATTTGCTGTGATGTTTGTTCAGTTTCCCAAGCATCGGGGGGGGGGGGGAACAGCCTGCTCCACCAGGGGCCTCTCCAGCAGCCGCAGGGGGGCTTCAGCTCCAGCGCCTGGAGCGCCTCCTGCCCCTCCTTCTGCACTGACTTTGGTGTCTGTGAGGGGGTTTCTCGCTCTCCCAACTGCTGTTGAGCAGCAGGGTTTTGTTCATTTCTTTGTCTGTTTGTTTTCGTGGATGTGCTGTCACAGAGGCACGGACTGTGTTGCTCATGGCTTGGCTCTGGGCAGCAGTGGTCCTCTTTGGGGCCAGATGAAATTGTCCCTTACCTACCACGGGGAGGTTTCTGGGTTTTTCTCACGGGGGCTGCCACTGCAGTTTCCCACTCCCACACCCCTCACCCCCCCCCCCCCGAACCTTGCCAGCAAACCCAATACACTGGGGCAGCTAAGTCATTACTGACTTGTAAAGCTTCAGGGATTAAATTAACTAATGAAACCCTAAATGTGATGGGGGTAGAAGGTACTGGGATAACAGTGCCACTTTTGGGGAATACTAAGCTGAGACCAGGGGATAAAATGATCACTGGGCAATTATTGTATGTATCCAAGGCGGAAACTAACTTGTTGGGAAGGGATTTGATGATTAAATTGGGCATTCAAATAGTAAATTGTTAGACTGGAATAACAGTGTTATTAATGGAGTGCTCTCAGGCCCTGAGAGCAAACGTATATTCACCTCTGACTGGAAAGACTCTGAAATGGGGGTGGAAGCAACAATATAGGTGGACAATTTTACCTCAGGGGTTTACAGGGCCACCTATCTATTTGGGTAAATTCTAAAAAAGGTTTTGGAGCAATTACAACCTCCCAAGGAGGTATTAATGTTACAAATATGTGGATCATTTTAAGGAAAATGGATACTCCCCAATGGGAGAGAAATGCTGAATAAAGTGATAATGAGGCAAATATTAACTGTTTTACATCAGAAGAGTCATTGGGAGGTGCAAGCAATGTGTGATGTTGTTCTAAGAAAGCATGTCTGTGTAGGAATATATACTTTAGGGAAGCACACATGCAGAGGATGTACTATATGTCAAAAGGTAAATAAAAAAGGTCTTCTGTATCCTATCTAGAGGGGGACGGGAGCCAGGGCTTTGACCTTTCCAAAGTATACAGGTAGACTTTACTGAGTTACTTGTTTGTCCTAATTGACCATGTGACTGAATGAATGTAAAGTTTTACTGCAAGGATTAAAGCAGGCCTTAGAGATTGAGTGGGATTTTCACAGCCCCTGGCACCCCTCCTTTTCTGGAAAGGTAGAGCGAATGAATGGTGAAATTAAGAAACAACTAACAAAACTTATGCTGGAAATTAAGGCTTCTTGGGTAAAATGCTTCCCCCTTGCACTGTTAAACATATGGATGCAGCCCAGAACTGATGTAGGAATTTCTCCTTTTGAAATGCTATATGGTATGCCCTATGACTTGGAATTGCCACTTGATCACCCTCAATTCTAATGAAGACTTTGAAAGAGACTCTTTTTAACACCACGATGGGGAAGGCCCCTATGTTGTTTTGCTTACTACAGAAACAGCCGTTTGGACTGCGGAGAAAGGATGGACACATGCCAGCCGTGTTAAAGGACCCACCTGTGACAAGATGTGGGAGATCGCTCCAGGAAACAAAGACCTGAAGCTCACATTGTGACGAACTCGATAGGTACCGTGGGTTAAGGTAGAGGCTCTCCCCTGAAGAACACTACTGCTGCCGAGAAGAACTAAAACCTCGTAGTTGGCTGCAACCCAACTGACGAGTGAGGCAGAGGAGTGAATAAGTGGGGAAAGACATGGGCCTCAGCCATTCCTATCGGTATTTGGGGGTTCTCGCAGTGATTTCATCCTGCATAGCGACTCAACACCACCCCCACCAACCTTTTAAATGGACTTTAAGTCGATTCGAAGATCAACAGGTTATTGCAACCCAGATAACATCGGGGGGGGCTCGAGGCCCCGATGCTGGGAATATGTGGGATTTTATTTCTGCCCAAGTTCTAACCTGGGAAGGGGGTACTGTAAATGCCTGAACGTGTATTATTGTGCATACCGGGGGTGTGAAACCATTGCTACAGACTGCACACTTGGGGCTGGTCGGGATAAATTCTTACAAGTGGGATATGGGCTGCAAAGTTGTAACCGACAATTGGATCCCCGTTACAGGTGGTGAGGGCATGGTATAGGGTATACAGGAACCTTCCACGGAAATAAAGAAATTTGCAAGGTTCTATATATAAATATAACAAACTCGGACGATACTAGCTGGGTACTAGGAAAAATGTCAGATTTTACGAACACGGAACAGATAGGGGAGGACTCATCCTAATAAAGAAGGGAAAACCCGAGACTTCCAAGGTAGTCGGGCCTAATAAAGAGTTACTAGGGGAAGGTTTGGTTGTCCAGACTGTAAATATACCTGGGACTGCCCAACCTACTACAGTGTTTTCTAATAAGTTGACAGAGTTATCCTTTCCCACACTGCTTCCAAGCATTGTGAAAAAAAAGAAAGGGGTTGTACCCGAGGAGATAACTGAAGGGTACTGGCTATGTGTAAGTGTTAAGCCCCCATATTCAAATTCTTCCAAGTGCAGTTGGGGTCAGGAAATTGGGATAACTTTGACCCAAGTTACGGGAAAAGGTAGATGTATCGGCACAGTTCCAAGAGATAAAAATGATCTGTGCCATGCCACTGAAAAAAATAAAAATAAGAATGGACCAAACACATAAATGGTTAATTCCTGCAAATAACACTAGGTGGGTATGTTCATTGTTGGGAGTCACTCCTTGCCTATCTTTAAAATTGTTTAACACATCTCATGATTTTTGTGTACAGGTGGTCATTATACCAAGGATTCTATACCACACTGAAGAGTATATGTATACCCATCACACAGTGGCTGAATACCATCTGGTAAAGATCATACTGGGGTGGTAAGAGATACAATGACTAAATTGAGGGAAGGATTAGAAAAACGCAAAAAGGAAAATGAAGCTCGTCAGAATTGGTATGAATCCTGGTTTAATTACTCACCTTGGCTTACTACCCTGCTATCAACCATAGCGTGGCCCTTGTTGTTATTAATATTAGCACTGACTTTTGGACCATGTATATTCAATCGAGTAATCGCAATTGTGAAAAGCCGATTAGAGGCAGCTCATCTTATGCTCGTGCGTGCTGAGTATGAATTTCTTGAGCAGGAGAAGGAAGACACAGAAACTTTAATGCTCAGCAAGCAAATATTGCAAAAATTCAATGAACAAAATATGTTAGAAAAAGAAAAAGGAGGGATTGTGATAAATTAGTGGGGGGTTTGTTCATTGTCTTTGAGGAATTTGGAGAAACTGCTGAAGAGATAAGGTTGTACAAATTAACGGCCTTGGTAAAGGGGAGGATTAAAGCAAGCAGATAACAGGAGGGAGTATTGGATACACATCCTTGAGTGAAACCAGACATCCCGTCTGCCGCTTCATTACCCCCACCTGAATACGAGCACAACGTGTGAACACCAGCAGAGGAACAACGACCCCCCCTCTCAACAATAAACTGCGCAGCCTCAGCCAGTTCAATAGGTCTCGATAAGCTGGAACTCGACTGCTATAAAATAGCTACCCTGGAAAGGGAAGGTGCGTGCTGTGGTGGAGCGGAGACTCCCCAGCCGCCCAGCGCTGTTTTGCTTGTGTCTGCTTACTTGATTAATAAAATAATTACAATAGACCTGTAAATTGTGTGGTCTAATTTATAACAATGACCAGCCCCTCTTCTTACACAGCTCTTCAGAGTGCAGTTTGCTCCTTTGAGCCTGTGCGAGACACATGTGAAAGAAAAAGAAACGCATAGGCCGATGCAGCATCCAAAGACACAGCACAACTAGGTAAGTTACTCTCATCTGCTCCCTTACCTCTGCCGCTTACCAGCCCCCGAGGCAGATGCTTCAATCTACCCTCTTCAAACAGCTACAACACCTCTAAAAGACAAAGAGGGGATGCCTAGAGGAACAGTGAGACCTACAACACAACAACTGCTACATCTGTTCCTCACTCACCTTGCCAGAGGCAGCTCTGCGTGTGACATCCCAGGTTGTACACTGCGTTACCTAACCCTTACCGTAACCCTTACCCTAAACCTTCTCACCCTTACCATTACCCAAATCCTTACCTTTACTTTTTCCTTACCCTTACTCTTTCCTTTAACCATAACCTTACCCTTACCCTATACCTTACTCCAACCCTTCCCCTTACCTTCCCCTTCCCCTTACACTTAACCTAACCCTTACCCTTCTGCTTCCCCTAAAACATATCCTAACACATTCCCTTACCCTTACACTTACCCTAACCCTTTCTATTACCCTTACACTTACTCTTGCCCTAATCCTTGCTTGCACCCTTACACTTATCCTAACCCTTACCCTTACCCATACTCAAACCCTTACTCTAACCCTTACCCTTACCCTTAACCTAAGCCTAAATCTTAAACCTTACTTTAAAGCTTACCCTTTCTGCTACACTTACCCTTAGCCGAAATCTAAACCTTACACTTACCCTTAGCCTAACCCTCACCCTTACCATTACCCATACCCTTATTCTTACCCTTACCGTAACCCTTACCTTTACACTTACGGTTACCATTAACCTTACCCTTACCCTAACATTTATCCTTAACCTAACCCTTACCCTAAACCTTACCCCAACCCTTACCCTGACCCTTACATTAACCCTAACCCTTACCCTAAAACTTACACTTACTCTTAACCTTAACCTTACCCTTAACATTCACCTAATACTTACGCATACGTTTTCCTGACTTTAACCCTAAAACTAACCCTAACCATTACCCTAACATTTAACCTTACCCTAACCCTAACCCTTACTCTAACCCTTACCCTGACCTGTACCCTTACCCTTATACTTACCCTAATTCTTACCCATACCCTAACACATATTTGTACCCTTAACCTTACCGTTACCCTTAACCTTACCCTTACCCTTACTCTATCCGTTACCCTTACGCTTACCCTTAACATAAACCTTACCCTTGACCTTACCCTTACCATAAGCCATACAACAACACTTACATGTACACTTACGCTTGCACTTACCCTAGCAATTACTCGTACAATTACCCTTAACCTTACTATTAAGCTAACCCTAAACCTTACCCTTATCCTAACACTTACCCTTATCCTAAACCTTACCCTTTCTGCTACACTTACCCTTTGCCTAATTCTAAACCTTACCCGAACCCTCACCCTTACCTAAATCTAACTAAAATCTAACCATTACCCTAACCCCTCACCCTTAGAATATACATATTTTTACCCTTTACCTAAACCTTTACCCCAACCCTTACCTTGACCCTTACATTAACCCTAATCCTTACACTAAACCTTACACTTACTCTTAACCTTAACCTTAGCTGTAACCTAATACTTACTCTTACGTTTCCCTCACCCTAACCCTAAAATTAACCCTAACCATTACCCTAACACTTACCCTTACCCTAACCCTTACTCTAACCCTTACAATTACCCGTACTTTTACACATACCCTTACACTTACCCTTACTCTTAAACTTACACTAACCCTTACCCTTAACTAAATCTAACCCTTACAGTAAACATCATCCTTACCCTTACCATTATCCCTTCTCTTACCCTTATCCTAAACATTTCCCAAACCCTTACCCTTACATTAAACCTAACCCTTACCATAACTCTTAACCTTAACCTTAGCTGTAACCTAATACTTACTCTTACGTTTCCCTCACCCTAAACCTAAAATTAGCCTAACCATTACCCTAACACTTACCCTTACTCTAACCCTTACCATGAACTTAAGTGTAAGTGTTAGGATAACGTTAACCTTAAGGGTGACCCTTAAGCTTATCCTTAATGTTTATGGTTAGGTTAAGGGTAATTGTACGAGTAATTACTAGGATAAGTGTAAGCGTAAGTGTACATGTAAGTGTTGATGTATGGCTTATGGTAAGGGTAAGGTAAAGGGTAAGGTTTATGTTAAGGGAAAGTGTAAGAGTAACGGATAGAATAAGGGTAAGTGTAACGGTTAAGTGTTAGGGTAATGGTTAGGGTTAATTTTAGGATTAGGGTGAGAAAAATGTAAGGTTAAGTACTAGCTTAAGGTTAAGGGTAAGGTTAAGGTTAAGAGTAAGTGTAAGGTTTAGGTTAAGGGTTAGGGTTAATGTAAGGTTCAGGGAAAGGTTTGGGGTAAGGTTTAGGGTTAGGTTCAGCTTAAGGGTAAGGGTTGGGGTAAGGTTAAGGGTATGGATAAGGATAAGTGTAAGGGATAGGGTAAGGGTAAGGGTTAGCGTAAGGGTAAGATTAATGGTAAGGTTTATGTTAAGGGTAAGCGTAAGGGTAACGGATAGAGTAAGGGTAAGGGTAACGGTAAGGTTAAGGGTAAAAATATGTGTTAGGGTATGGGTTATGGTATGGGTAAGAGTTAGGGTAATGTAAGGGTAAGGGTGAGTGTAAGGGTATGGGTCAGGGTAAGGGTTAGAGTAAGGGTTAGGGTTAGGGTAAGGGTAAGTGTTAGAATAATGGTTAGGGCTAATTTTAGGGTTAGGGTGAGGGAAACGTAAGGGTAAGTATTGGGTTAAGGTAAGGGTAAGTGTAAGGTTTAGATTTAGGCTAATGGTAAATGTAGCAGAAAGGGTAAGGTTTACGATAAGGGTAAGTGTTAGGGTAAGGGTAAGGTTTAGGGTAACATAAAGGGTAAGGATTACGGTAAGGGTAAGGGTACGGGTAGAATTTGTTAGAATATGGCTTATGGTAAGGGTAAGGTTTAGGGTAAGAGTAAGTGTAAGTGTATGTGTAAGGGTACGGGTCATTGTAAGGGTTAGAGTAAGGGTTAGGGTAAGGGTAGGTGTTAGGGTAATAGTTAGGGTTAATTTTAGGGTTAGGTTGAGGGAAACGGAAGGGTAAGTATTAGGTTAAGGTTAAGGGTAAGGTTAAGGTTAAGAGTAAGTGTAAGTTTTAGGGTAAGGGTAAGGGTTAATGTAAGGGTCAGGGTAAGGGTTAAGGTAAGGTTTAGGGTTAGAGTTAGGTTAAGGTTAAGGTTTAGGGTAAGGGTAAGTTATATGTATAAGGATAAGTGTAAGGGTAAGTGTTAGGGTAAGTGTAAGGATAAGGATAAGTGTACAAGTCAGGGTAAGGTTTAGAGTTAGGATTAGGGTTTGGGTTAGGGTAAGGGTAAGTGTTAGGGTAATGGTTAGGGTTAATTTTAGGTGTATGGTGACGGATAAGAAAGGGTAAGTAGTAGGTTAAGGTTAAGCGTAATGTTAAGGTTAAGAGTAAGTGTAAGTTTTAGGGTACGGTTTAGGGTTAATGTAAGGGTCAGGGGAAGTGTTTGAGTAAGATTTAGGGTTAGGGTAAGAGTAAGTATATGGGTAATGGTAAGGGTAAGTGTTAGGGTTAGGGTAAGTGTAAGGTTTAGATTTAGGCTAAGGGTAAGTGTAGCAGAAAGGGTAAGGTTTACGGTAAGTGTAAGTGTAAGGATAAGGTTAAGGTTTAGGCTTACGTTAAGGGTAAGGGTAATGCTTTGGTAAGGGTAAGAGTAAGGGTAAAGGTAAGGGTTACGGTAAGGGTAAGGGTACTGGTAGAAGTATGTGTTAGAGTACGGCTTATGGTAAGGGTACAAGTAGCTCCCCCCCCAGAGACAGGACCCAAGGGTGTATAACCAGTTCCCAACACCCCTGAGACACAGGCCCCAACCCCCCCCCCAGACACAGGGCCCCAAATTCTACAAGCAGCTCCCAACCCCTGCCAGGCAGGCCCCCTACCCTATACAAGCAGCTCCCAACCCTCCCCCCCCCCTGCCCCGAGGGAGGCCTTCAAGGCCCCCACAAACACAGGCCCCTACAGTGTACAGGCAGCTCCCAGCCACCCCCAGATGCTGGCCCCAAAGCTTACCCTTACTCAAACCCTTACAATGACCCGTACTTTTACACATACCCTTACACTTACCCTTACTCTTAAACTTACACTAACCCTTACCCTTAACTAAATCTAACCCTTACAGTAAACATCATCCTTACCCTTACCATTATCCCTTCTCTTACCCTTATCCTAAACGTTTCCCAAACCCTTACCCTTACATTAAACCTAACCCTTGATTAAGGAGGTATTGGGGAGGCATTGGGGAGGCAAGGACAATCCCCAGACATGGACTGTATATCTCGAAACAAGACACTGGAACTCATGATAAGGAAGCGGCAGACGGACAGAGAAACAAACGTAAGGACTATAAATCTCAAAACTGGACATTGGAATTCATTATAAAGATACAACAAACGGAAGAATTAGCAACAACCAGCTCTTGCAATTAAGAAACCTGCCAATTCAGCAGATTCCTGACCAAAGGTGAAAAGTACACTGTGAGGAAGACTCGGGGTCTTCCTCCCAAAGACCCCTGCCCACGTCCCAAAGACCCCTGCCCACAATTCTTGGAAGGCTCTGCGCAGGCGCAAGGTGCCAAAAGACTAATTAGCATGAGAAGCGAGGGAAGGCGGGGATAGGTAATGCATATGTATAGGTGCTTGTAGAATATTGATAGATTGATTGTATAAATTCAAGACTGCTTTCTGCTTTGGGTATGCACGATAGGTGGAGAGATCCCCCGTGCATCCAGCGCTGCAATAAAGAATATACCACTTAAAGGAATTTCGGCTTCGATCTTTGAATCAATTTGGCGACCCAGATGGGACAACCTCTCTGCCGGACTGCAGGACCTGCTGGGAACAGGACTCCCTAGGGTACCCCCGGGATTTCCCGGAGGGACTCCTCGACTCACCGGATCACTGCGGAGGCAGACAAGGACCCCATCATTGTAAGTGAGTATATTCTTTATTCTGGTTTGGTTTTCTGGTAGACCGGTCATCTGGAACTGTCTGTAAGTCAGAAGGTGATCTTCTGCGAGGCAGTGTTTGGTATATACTTTGTGGTTAGCACCATAAGTACATGTTTGGGGACCTTAAGGAAGGAGCTCGCTTTAAGGTCCATCTGGAATTGTGTTGTCTATTTCGGTTTTCTGACTCATGGAGTATGGTATTTAACTCTGGTTCTTGTTACTGCGATTTTGGCTATTTTCCTGGTGGTAATAGTAGGTTCGTGGCATTGTTATAAGAAAGATATCGTTACGGTGTTACACAGTTCGGTTTTCTGACTTATCGCATGTGGAATTTGACTCTGACTATTGTTACTGTGACTTTGGCAATATTGCTGGTAATAGTAGTTTTGTGGCATCGCTACTGAAAGATATTGCGTGCCCGTATTTTTGTGAGTGATACGTTTTGTGATACGCTTTTGTAAGTAACATGTGTATTCTGAAAGTGTAAACTGGAAACTGGGGGGGCAAACAAGCAGTGAAATTTTAAAGAAAAGTGTGTTAGGATGTGTTTTAAGTCACTGGAAAGATATTGGAGGATCTGCCGGTGGAAGTGTGAACAGGAAAACATTGATAAAATATCGTAATCAGTGGTGGCCGCTTTATAAGCTGGAATGTGGAGAAAAGTGGCCCCTAAATGGAACTTTAAACTATAATATTTTGCTACAGTTAATGTTGTTTTTTTGAGAAGCAGAACAGCATGAAATGTTGTATACTGATGTTTCAGCATCTTGGTGGGAAAAGGTACGGAATTAAGTTGGCCCCTGACTGAACCTTTGATGTTGGCATTAGAGAAGTACAGGCTGGAGAAAGATAAAGGAAGTGTTAAAAGGGTTGTTGAAAGTGTTAAAGGTGTTTGAAGTTGAATGAGCAGGGAAAGAGGATGTAGGAATGTTAATAGTTCTGCCTCTGCCCGAGGCAGAGATCTTAAAATCATGGGTGTTAGCCCTTTAGGGCAAAGGGACCATGATCGGTCCGAGAGAGTTGTCACAGAAATAGAAAAGAGGTACACTCTTAAAACAACCTGAGTTCATGTGCGAGCTCAGATTGCTGATGGGACCGTTCAGGGAACTGTGGACAATTGCATTCCCCTGACCGACCCCCACTAAGACCCGAATCATCCTGAAAATCATGAACGGTTAAGTAAATACTAAAACCTGGATGAATTGGGAATTGAGAATATGCTTCCAACAAGGTCTAAAAGAAAGCCCTATGGAATTTTTGGACCAACTCTGAAATGTAATGAAAATAAATAAATAAATAAATAAATAAATAAAACAAAACGGTTTGGACCTGGCTTTGGAGGACAAATTGACTAGCCTTTTCCTAGGGTAATCAACCCCTGATTTCAACAGGAATAACGGGGACCTGGGGAATCTACCCTAGCGGATCCTCCACTGGTTATAATGAAGCTAGGGGAGGAATGGAAGTGAAATTTCTTATTGCTATGGGGCAACGTATTCAGTTCTAAATCAAGCATTAATGCCTTCACAGAATTATTATGTTAGGGTAAAAGGTGTGTCGTGGTTTAATCCGGCCGGCAGCTAAACACCACGCAGCTGTTCGCTCCCCCTCCCCCTCCCTCTCTGGGACGGGGGAGAGAAATGGAAAGTGAAGCCTGTGAGTTGAGATAAAGACAGTTTAATAAGACAAAATAATAATAATAACAATAATAATAATAATAATAATAATAATAATAATAATAATAATACAATGATGATAATAGTACCACTACTAATAATGTGTACAAACAAGTGATGCACAATGCAATTGCTCACCACCCGCTGACCGATGCCCAGCCTAACCCCGAGCAGTCCGGCCCCCTCCCCCTGGCTAGCCACCCCTATGTATTGTTTAGCCTGACGTCAGATGCTATGGAATACCCCTTTGGCTAGTTTGGGTCACCTGTCCTGGGTCTGTCCCCTCCCAGCTCTTACTGCACCCCCAGCCTGCCTGTTGGCAGGACAGAGCAAGAAGCTGAGATGTCCTTGGCTTGGTATAAGCATTGCTCTGCAACAATTGAAACATCGGGGTGTTATCAGCACTCTTCTCATCCTAAGCCAAAACATAGCATTCTCCCAGCTACTAGGAAGAAAATTAACTCTGTTCTAACTGAAACCAGGACAAGGTGTAACCGAAAAGGCTTATTTTTGTGAACCTTTGAAGTACAAGTTAGGGAAACAATGGGGCATACACAGATTTTTATCTATGCCTAGCTCCTCATGCGCACTCTTAGGTAGAGATTTATTAGAGCAAGTAGGAGCAGAAATTGTCTTTGAAAAAGGGGAAAATGGAATTAAGAACAGGAGAAGAACAACTAATAAATGTGTTAAGCTTGGCAGTAATACAAACTGACCCTAAAAGTGAAATACCTTTAGAGATCACAGATCAAGTATGTCCAGGAGTTTGGGCTACCGAAGTCCCTGGAAGAGCTAAAAATGTGACCTTAATGATTATTAAATTAAAGCCAGGAGAGAAACCCATTAAGGTTAAGTAATATCCTTTGAGGATAGAAAATAGGAAAGGAATTAAAGAGATAATTGATCAATTTTTACAGTATGGATTATTGATTGAATGCGAATCAGAATACAATGCACCCATATTGCCAATTAAAAAGGCAGATGAAAAAGCTATAGGCTAGTTCAGGATTTGAGGGCCATAAATAAAATCACTGAGGATATACATCCAGTAGTGGCAAACCCTTATACTTTGCTGACTAAATTAAAGAATAGTCAAGTCTGGTTTACCGTACTGGATTTAAAAGATGCCTTCTTCTGCCTAGGCTTAGCCACAGAAAGCCAAAACCTATTCGCCTTTGAATGGGAAAATCCCGATTCAGGCAGAAAGACGCAGCTTACGTGGACATTACTACCTCAAGGATTCAAGAATAGCCCCACTATTTTTGGAAACCAATTAGCAAGGCAACTCGAAACATGGATACCTCCGGACACTGAAGGTGCTTTGTTACAATATGTAGATGATCTCTTAATAGCTACCGAGACTAAAGGGAGTTGTATTCAATGGACTATAAGTCGTCTTAATTTTCTGGGTTTAAATGGATATCAAGTCTCTTGACAGAAAGTCCAGCTGGCTCAACAAAGTGTGACCTATCTGGGATTTGACATTTCGGAAGGACAACGAGAACTAGGAACTGAACATAAGGAAGTCATTTGCCGGACTCCAGAACCTCAAATGGTAAAGGAGCTACAAAGCTTTTTAGGAATGACAGGTTGGTGTCGCCTTTGGATTTATAATTATGGACTATTGGTAAAGCCTCTATGTGAATCGATAAAGATTAACCAGTCAAAGTTAGTCTGGACTGGAGAAGCACAAAAAGTCTTTAAACAACTTAAACAAGAATTGATGATTTTGAAATATCAAGCAATATTGGTAGAACAGGACGACGTGGAAATTGTGATAATTCATATTGTGAATCTAGCCTCTTTTCTTAGTGATGCTCCGGCACAAGCTGTGATTCACGATTGTTTAGAAACTCTAGAGACTGTGTATTCCAGCCGACCAGACCTTAAGGAGGAGCCCATGGAAGATGCGGAAGAAACTTGGTTCACGGATGGGAGCAGTTTTGTTACGCAAAGACAACGTAAAGCTGGATATGCTATAACAACTACTCAGCAGGTAATCGAGTCTAAGCCTTTACCCCCTGGAACATCAGCTCAAAAGGCGGAGATAGTTGCTCTCACGAGAGCATTGGAACTGGCAGCGGGAAAAAGGGTAAATATTTGGACAGATTCTAAATATACATTCGGCGTGGTACATGCTCATGGAGCAATTTGGAAAGAACATGGATTGCTGACCGCTCAGTGAAAACACAAAGTATGCTGAAGAAATTTTAAAATTGTTAGAGGCTGTAAAACAACCAGAAAAGGTAGCTATCATGCATTGTCAGGGACACCAAAAGGGGAACACCGATTTTGAAATTGGAAAATCAATTGGCAGAGGCTAAGCAGGCAGCTGAAATAACTGAGGTGAAGGCATTGTCTTTGATACCAGACGGTAAAATCCAAACTATATCCAAATTATACAAAAGAAGACTTAAAATTAATTGAAGATTTGAAAGGTAAAATGAAACCAGATGGATGAGTATATTTAAAAGATAACCCCATAGTAATACCCTCTAGTTTGACATGGCCCATAGTTTTTACAGAACACAATAAAACGCACTGGGGAGCTGGCACACTGCATAAGAGCCCGAGTCAGACATTAGTGGGACGATATGATAAAACAAGTAACTCAACAATGTAGCATTTGCTTACACAATAACCCCAATACCAAGAATAGAATAAAATTTGGAATAATCGGTAAAGGAAATTATTCGGGGCAACAGTGGCAAATTGATTTTTCAGAACTCCCTAGAAAAAGGGGGTATCATTATTTACTGGTTCTGACTGACACGTTTTCAGGAAGGCCTGAAGCCTTTCCCTGTCGAACAAACAAAGCAAGAGAAGTGGTTAAAGTCTTGTTAAATGAAATAATACCATGCTTTGGGATTCTAGTAGCAATGTCTTCTGATAGAGTTTCACATTTTTGTGCACAAGTGGTAGACCAGATAAGTAAGATTCTAAAGATAGATTGGCAACTGCATACTCCTTATAGACCACAGGCAAGTGGACAGGTAGAAAAAATGAACCATTTAATTAAACAATAAATAGCTAAAATTGGATAAGAAGCTAATTTGTCATGGCCTCAATCCCTCCCTTTAGCATTACTTGGAATTAGAGTTAAACCTAGAATAAAAGGAAATTTGAGTCCCTTCAAAATCTTATATGGAAGGCCATAGCAATTTCTATTTAGTGGAGAGGACCTAACGCAGTTAGGATCAGAATATTTATATGCTTATATAACTGAACTTCAGAAACAATTAAATAAAGTACATACATTTGTTTTAGGGACCAGGGCTAGAGGGTTGGATCAACCAATCCACCCCTTTAAGCTCAGGGATTATATATATATAAAGACTTTTTCAGGACAACCCCTGCAGGAAGAATGGAAGGAAAGTGGATGGGACCATACCAAGTATTTCTGACAACACACACCGCCATTAAGATTAAGAAGCAAGCAGCTTGGATCCACAATTCAAGGGTGAAGAAGGCCCCGGCGAGGATATGGACCACCACTCCAATTGGACCAACAAAATTACGGTTTTCCAGATCCTAATGATTGCAGGGGTGCGGTTCTCGGATTTGGGGTGGGCAACTTGGGATGAGAACTTACACCTGACCTTAATACAAACAATTTCTCAAGTAACTAATAAGACGAACTGTTGGGTATGCACCCATCTGCCACAGCATGGGAATAAGGGTGTATCGTAACCCTAACCCTAACCCTAACCCTAACCCAAACCCTTACTCTAACCCTAAGCCTTATCCTAAACCTTACACTTAATCTTATCTTTAACCTTACCCTTAAACTAATACATACCCTTACGTTTCCCTCATCATAACCCTAAAATTAACCGTAACCATTACCCTAACACTTATCCTTACCTAACCCTAACCCTTACTCTAACTTTTACCCTGAGCCAGAACCTTAGACTTCCCCTACCCCTTCCCCTTACTAATACCGTTACCCTAACCCTTACCCTTACACTTACGGTTACCATTAACCTTACCCTTACCCTAACACTTAACCTTAACCTAAACCTAACCCTAAACCTTACCTGAACACTTACCCTGACCCTTACATTAACCCTAACCCTAAAACTTAACCTTAACCTTACCCTTAACCTTAACCTAATACTTACCCTTACTTTTCCCTCACCCTAACCCTAAAATTAACCCTAACCATTACCCCAACACTTACCCTTACCCTAACCCTTACCCTTACCATAACCCATACTATAACACATACTTCTACCCGTACCCGTACCCTTACAGTAACCCTTACCCTTACGGTAACCCTTACACTTATCGTAACCCTTACCCTTACCGTTACCGTTACCGTGGCCCTTACCCTTACCCTTACCCTTACCCTTACCCTAACCCTAAACCTTACCCTTATCCTAACACTTACCCTTACCGTAAACCTTACCCTTTCTGCTACACTTACCCTTAGCCTAAATCTAAACCTTACACTTACCCTTAGCCTAACCCTCACCCTTACCCTTACCCATACCCTTATTCTTACCCTTTCCCGAACCCTTACCTTTACACTTACGGTTACCATTAACCTTACCCTTACCCTAACATTTATCCTTAACCTAACCCTTACCCTAAACCTTACCCCAACCCTTACCCTGACCCTTACATTAACCCTAACCCTTACCCTAAACCTTACACTTAATCTTAACCTTAACCTTACCCTTAACATTAACCTAATACTTATGCATACGTTTTCCTGACTTTAACCCTAAAACTAACCCTAACCATTACCCTAACACTTAACCTTACCCTAACCCTAACCCTAACCCTTTCTCTTACACTTACCCTGACCTGTACCCTTACACTTACCCTTACCCTTATACTCACCCTGATTCTTACCCATACCCTAACACATATTTGTACCCTTAACCTTAAGGCATACAAGAACTCTTACATGTACACTTACGCTTGCACTTACCCTAGCAATTACTCGTACAATTACCCTTAACCTTACTATTAAGCTAACCCTAAACCTTACCCTTATCCTAACACTTACCCTTATCCTAAACCTTACCCTTTCTGCTACACTTACCCTTTGCCTAATTCTAAACCTTACCCGAACCCTCACCCTTACCTAAATCTAACTAAAATCTAACCATTACCCTAACCCCTCACCCTTAGAATATACATATTTTTACCCTTTACCTAAACCTTTACCCCAACCCTTACCTTGACCCTTACATTAACCCTAATCCTTACACTAAACCTTAAACTTACTCTTAACCTTAACCTTAGCTGTAACCTAATACTTACTCTTACGTTTCCCTCACCCTAAACCTAAAATTAGCCTAACCATTACCCTAACACTTACCCTTACTCTAACCCTTACCATGAACTTAAGTGTAAGTGTTAGGATAACGTTAACCTTAAGGGTGACCCTTAAGCTTATCCTTAATGTTTATGGTTAGGTTAAGGGTAATTGTATGAGTAATTACTAGGATAAGTGTAAGCGTAAGTGTACATATAAGTGTTGATGTATGGCTTATGGTAAGGGTAAGGTAAAGGGTAAGGTTTATGTTAAGGGAAAGTGTAAGAGTAACGGATAGAATAAGGGTAAGTGTAACGGTTAAGTGTTAGGGTAATGGTTAGGGTTAATTTTAGGATTAGGGTGAGAAAAATGTAAGGTTAAGTACTAGCTTAAGGTTAAGGGTAAGGTTAAGGTTAAGAGTAAGTGTAAGGTTTAGGTTAAGGGTTAGGGTTAATGTAAGGTTCAGGGAAAGGTTTGGGGTAAGGTTTAGGGTTAGGTTCAGCTTAAGGGTAAGGGTTGGGGTAAGGTTAAAGGTATGGATAAGGATAAGTGTAAAGGATAGGGTAAGGGTAAGGGTTAGCGTAAGGGTAAGATTAATGGTAAGGTTTATGTTAAGGGTAAGCGTAAGGGTAACGGATAGAGTAAGGGTAAGGGTAACGGTAAGGTTAAGGGTAAAAATATGTGTTAGGGTATGGGTTATGGTATGGGTAAGAGTTAGGGTAATGTAAGGGTAAGGGTGAGTGTAAGGGTATGGGTCAGGGTAAGGGTTAGAGTAAGGGTTAGGGTTAGGTTAAGGGTAAGTGTTAGAATAATGGTTAGGGTTAATTTTAGGGTTAGGGTGAGGGAAACGTAAGGGTAAGTATTGGGTTAAGGTAAGGGTAAGTGTAAGGTTTAGATTTAGGCTAATGGTAAATGTAGCAGAAAGGGTAAGGTTTACGATAAGGGTAAGTGTTAGGGTAAGGGTAAGGTTTAGGGTAACATAAAGGGTAAGGATTACGGTAAGGGTAAGGGTACGGGTAGAATTTGTTAGAATATGGCTTATGGTAAGGGTAAGGTTTAGGGTAAGAGTAAGTGTAAGTGTATGTGTAAGGGTACGGGTCATTGTAAGGGTTAGAGTAAGGGTTAGGGTAAGGGTAGGTGTTAGGGTAATGGTTAGGGTTAATTTTAGGGTTAGGGTGAGGGAAACGGAAGGGTAAGTATTAGGTTAATGTTAAGGGTAAGGTTAAGGTTAAGAGTAAGTTTTAGGGTAAGGGTAAGGGTTAATGTAAGGGTCAGAGTAAGGGTTAAGGTAAGGTTTAGGGTTAGAGTTAGGTTAAGGTTAAGTTTTAGGGTAAGGGTAAGTTATATGTATAAGGATAAGTGTAAGGGTAAGTGTTAGGGTAAGTGTAAGGATAAGGATAAGTGTACAAGTCAGGGTAAGGTTTAGAGTTAGGATTAGGGTTTGGGTTAGGGTAAGGGTAAGTGTTAGGGTAATGGTTAGGGTTAATTTTAGGTGTATGGTGACGGATAAGAAAGGGTAAGTAGTAGGTTAAGGTTAAGCGTAAGGTTAAGGTTAAGAGTAAGTGTAAGTTTTAGGGTACGGTTTAGGGTTAATGTAAGGGTCAGGGGAAGTGTTTGAGTAAGATTTAGGGTTAGGGTAAGAGTAAGTATATGGGTAATGGTAAGGGTAAGTGTTAGGGTTAGGGTAAGTGTAAGGTTTAGATTTAGGCTAAGGGTAAGTGTAGCAGAAAGGGTAAGGTTTACGGTAAGTGTAAGTGTAAGGATAAGGTTAAGGTTTAGGCTTACGTTAAGGGTAAGGGTAATGCTTTGGTAAGGGTAAGAGTAAGGGTAAAGGTAAGGGTTACGGTAAGGGTAAGGGTACTGGTAGAAGTATGTGTTAGAGTACGGCTTATGGTAAGGGTACAAGTAGCTCCCCCCCCAGAGACAGGACCCAAAGGTGTATAACCAGTTCCCAACACCCCTGAGACACAGGCCCCAACCCCCCCCCCAGACACAGGGCCCCAAATTCTACAAGCAGCTCCCAACCCCTGCCAGGCAGGCCCCCTACCCTATACAAGCAGCTCCCAACCCTCCCCCCCCCCTGCCCCGAGGGAGGCCTTCAAGGCCCCCACAAACACAGGCCCCTACAGTGTACAGGCAGCTCCCAGCCACCCCCAGATGCTGGCCCCAAAGCTTACCCTTACTCAAACCCTTACAATGACCCGTACTTTTACACATACCCTTACACTTACCCTTACTCTTAAACTTACACTAACCCTTACCCTTAACTAAATCTAACCCTTACAGTAAACATCATCCTTACCCTTACCATTATCCCTTCTCTTACCCTTATCCTAAACGTTTCCCAAACCCTTACCCTTACATTAAACCTAACCCTTGATTAAGGAGGTATTGGGGAGGCATTGGGGAGGCAAGGACAATCCCCAGACATGGACTGTATATCTCGAAACAAGACACTGGAACTCATGATAAGGAAGCGGCAGACGGACAGAGAAACAAACGTAAGGACTATAAATCTCAAAACTGGACATTGGAATTCATTATAAAGATACAACAAACGGAAGAATTAGCAACAACCAGCTCTTGCAATTAAGAAACCTGCCAATTCAGCAGATTCCTGACCAAAGGTGAAAAGTACACTGTGAGGAAGACTCGCGGTCTTCCTCCCAAAGACCCCTGCCCACGTCCCAAAGACCCCTGCCCACAATTCTTGGAAGGCTCTGCGCAGGCGCAAGGTGCCAAAAGACTAATTAGCATGAGAAGCGAGGGAAGGCGGGGATAGGTAATGCATATGTATAGGTGCTTGTAGAATATTGATAGATTGATTGTATAAATTCAAGACTGCTTTCTGCTTTGAGTATGCACGATAGGTGGAGAGATCCCCCGTGCATCCAGCGCTGCAATAAAGAATATACCACTTAAAGGAATTTCGGCTTCGATCTTTGAATCAATTTGGCGACCCAGATGGGACAACCTCTCTGCCGGACTGCAGGACCTGCTGGGAACAGGACTCCCTAGGGTACCCCCGGGATTTCCCGGAGGGACTCCTCGACTCACCGGATCACTGCGGAGGCAGACAAGGACCCCATCATTGTAAGTGAGTATATTCTTTATTCTGGTTTGGTTTTCTGGTAGACCGGTCATCTGGAACTGTCTGTAAGTCAGAAGGTGATCTTCTGCGAGGCAGTGTTTGGTATATACTTTGTGGTTAGCACCATAAGTACATGTTTGGGGACCTTAAGGAAGGAGCTCGCTTTAAGGTCCATCTGGAATTGTGTTGTCTATTTCGGTTTTCTGACTCATGGAGTATGGTATTTAACTCTGGTTCTTGTTACTGCGATTTTGGCTATTTTCCTGGTGGTAATAGTAGGTTCGTGGCATTGTTATAAGAAAGATATCGTTACGGTGTTACACAGTTCGGTTTTCTGACTTATCGCATGTGGAATTTGACTCTGACTATTGTTACTGTGATTTTGGCAATATTGCTGGTAATAGTAGTTTTGTGGCATCGCTACTGAAAGATATTGCGTGCCCATATTTTTGTGAGTGATACGTTTTGTGATACGCTTTTGTAAGTAACATGTGTATTCTGAAAGTGTAAACTGGAAACTGGGGGGGCAAACAAGCAGTGAAATTTTAAAGAAAAGTGTGTTAGGATGTGTTTTAAGTCACTGGAAAGATATTGGAGGATCTGCCGGTGGAAGTGTGAACAGGAAAACATTGATAAAATATCGTAATCAGTGGTGGCCGCTTTATAAGCTGGAATGTGGAGAAAAGTGGCCCCTAAA
Source organism: Aythya marila (assembly GCF_965140915.1). Lineage (NCBI taxonomy): Eukaryota > Metazoa > Chordata > Aves > Anseriformes > Anatidae > Aythya > Aythya marila. The sequence continues at coordinate 49,536 of NW_028136989.1, read as the reverse complement.
TGGAACTTTAAACTATAATATTTTGCTACAGTTAATGTTGTTTTTTTGAGAAGCAGAACAGCATGAAATGTTGTATACTGATGTTTCAGCATCTTGGTGGGAAAAGGTACGGAATTAAGTTGGCCCCTGACTGAACCTTTGATGTTGGCATTAGAGAAGTACAGGCTGGAGAAAGATAAAGGAAGTGTTAAAAGGGTTGTTGAAAGTGTTAAAGGTGTTTGAAGTTGAATGAGCAGGGAAAGAGGATGTAGGAATGTTAATAGTTCTGCCTCTGCCCGAGGCAGAGATCTTAAAATCATGGGTGTTAGCCCTTTAGGGCAAAGGGACCATGATCGGTCCGAGAGAGTTGTCACAGAAATAGAAAAGAGGTACACTCTTAAAACAACCTGAGTTCATGTGCGAGCTCAGATTGCTGATGGGACCGTTCAGGGAACTGTGGACAATTGCATTCCCCTGACCGACCCCCACTAAGACCCGAATCATCCTGAAAATCATGAACGGTTAAGTAAATACTAAAACCTGGATGAATTGGGAATTGAGAATATGCTTCCAACAAGGTCTAAAAGAAAGCCCTATGGAATTTTTGGACCAACTCTGAAATGTAATGAAAATAAATAAATAAATAAATAAATAAATAAAACAAAACGGTTTGGACCTGGCTTTGGAGGACAAATTGACTAGCCTTTTCCTAGGGTAATCAACCCCTGATTTCAACAGGAATAACGGGGACCTGGGGAATCTACCCTAGCGGATCCTCCACTGGTTATAATGAAGCTAGGGGAGGAATGGAAGTGAAATTTCTTATTGCTATGGGGCAACGTATTCAGTTCTAAATCAAGCATTAATGCCTTCACAGAATTATTATGTTAGGGTAAAAGGTGTGTCGTGGTTTAACCCGGCCGGCAGCTAAACACCACGCAGCTGTTCGCTCCCCCTCCCCCTCCCTCTCTGGGACGGGGGAGAGAAATGGAAAGTGAAGCCCGTGAGTTGAGATAAAGACAGTTTAATAAGACAAAATAATAATAATAATAATAATAATAGTAATAATAATACAATGATGATAATAGTACCACTACTAATAATGTGTACAAACAAGTGATGCACAATGCAATTGCTCACCACCCGCTGACCGATGCCCAGCCTAACCCCGAGCAGTCCGGCCCCCTCCCCCTGGCTAGCCACCCCTATGTATTGTTTAGCCTGACGTCAGATGCTATGGAATACCCCTTTGGCTAGTTTGGGTCACCTGTCCTGGGTCTGTCCCCTCCCAGCTCTTACTGCACCCCCAGCCTGCCTGTTGGCAGGACAGAGCAAGAAGCTGAGATGTCCTTGGCTTGGTATAAGCATTGCTCTGCAACAATTGAAACATCAGGGTGTTATCAGCACTCTTCTCATCCTAAGCCAAAACATAGCATTCTCCCAGCTACTAGAAAGAAAATTAACTCTGTTCTAACTGAAACCAGGACAAGGTGTAACCGAAAAGGCTTATTTTTGTGAACCTTTGAAGTACAAGTTAGGGAAACAATGGGGCATACACAGATTTTTATCTATGCCTAGCTCCTCATGGGCACTCTTAGGTAGAGATTTATTAGAGCAAGTAGGAGCAGAAATTGTCTTTGAAAAAGGGAAAATGGAATTAAGAACAGGAGAAGAACAACTAATAAATGTGTTAAGCTTGGCAGTAATACAAACTGACCCTAAAAGTGAAATACCTTTAGAGATCACAGATCAAGTATGTCCAGGAGTTTGGGCTACCGAAGTCCCTGGAAGAGCTAAAAATGTGACCTTAATAATTATTAAATTAAAGCCAGGAGAGAAACCCATTAAGGTTAAGTAATATCCTTTGAGGATAGAAAATAGGAAAGGAATTAAAGAGATAATTGATCAATTTTTACAGTATGGATTATTGATTGAATGCGAATCAGAATACAATGCACCCATATTGCCAATTAAAAAGGCAGATGAAAAAGCTATAGGCTAGTTCAGGATTTGAGGGCCATAAATAAAATCACTGAGGATATACATCCAGTAGTGGCAAACCCTTATACTTTGCTGACTAAATTAAAGAATAGTCAAGTCTGGTTTACCGTACTGGATTTAAAAGATGCCTTCTTCTGCCTAGGCTTAGCCACAGAAAGCCAAAACCTATTCGCCTTTGAATGGGAAAATCCCGATTCAGGCAGAAAGACGCAGCTTACGTGGACATTACTACCTCAAGGATTCAAGAATAGCCCCACTATTTTTGGAAACCAATTAGCAAGGGAACTCGAAACATGGATACCTCCGGACACTGAAGGTGCTTTGTTACAATATGTAGATGATCTCTTAATAGCTACCGAGACTAAAGGGAGTTGTATTCAATGGACTATAAGTCGTCTTAATTTTCTGGGTTTAAATGGATATCAAGTCTCTTGACAGAAAGTCCAGCTGGCTCAACAAAGTGTGACCTATCTGGGATTTGACATTTCGGAAGGACAACGAGAACTAGGAACTGAACATAAGGAAGTCATTTGCCGGACTCCAGAACCTCAAATGGTAAAGGAGCTACAAAGCTTTTTAGGAATGACAGGTTGGTGTCGCCTTTGGATTTATAATTATGGACTATTGGTAAAGCCTCTATGTGAATCGATAAAGATTAACCAGTCAAAGTTAGTCTGGACTGGAGAAGCACAAAAAGTCTTTAAACAACTTAAACAAGAATTGATGATTTTGAAATATCAAGCAATATTGGTAGAACAGGACGACGTGGAAATTGTGATAATTCATATTGTGAATCTAGCCTCTTTTCTTAGTGATGCTCCGGCACAAGCTGTGATTCACGATTGTTTAGAAACTCTAGAGACTGTGTATTCCAGCCGACCAGACCTTAAGGAGGAGCCCATGGAAGATGCGGAAGAAACTTGGTTCACGGATGGGAGCAGTTTTGTTACGCAAAGACAACGTAAAGCTGGATATGCTATAACAACTACTCAGCAGGTAATCGAGTCTAAGCCTTTACCCCCTGGAACATCAGCTCAAAAGGCGGAGATAGTTGCTCTCATGAGAGCATTGGAACTGGCAGCGGGAAAAAGGGTAAATATTTGGACAGATTCTAAATATACATTCGGCGTGGTACATGCTCATGGAGCAATTTGGAAAGAACATGGATTGCTGACCGCTCAGTGAAAACACAAAGTATGCTGAAGAAATTTTAAAATTGTTAGAGGCTGTAAAACAACCAGAAAAGGTAGCTATCATGCATTGTCAGGGACACCAAAAGGGGAACAGCGATTTTGAAATTGGAAAATCGATTGGCAGAGGCTAAGCAGGCAGCTGAAATAACTGAGGTGAAGGCATTGTCTTTGATACCAGACGGTAAAATCCAAACTATATCCAAATTATACAAAAGAAGACTTAAAATTAATTGAAGATTTGAAAGGTAAAATGAAACCAGATGGATGAGTATATTTAAAAGATAACCCCATAGTAATACCCTCTAGTTTGACATGGCCCATAGTTTTTACAGAACACAATAAAACGCACTGGGGAGCTGGCACACTGCATAAGAGCCCGAGTCAGACATTAGTGGGACGATATGATAAAACAAGTAACTCAACAATGTAGCATTTGCTTACACAATAACCCCAATACCAAGAATAGAATAAAATTTGGAATAATCGGTAAAGGAAATTATTCGGGGCAACAGTGGCAAATTGATTTTTCAGAACTCCCTAGAAAAAGGGGGTATCATTATTTACTGGTTCTGACTGACACGTTTTCAGGAAGGCCTGAAGCCTTTCCCTGTCGAACAAACAAAGCAAGAGAAGTGGTTAAAGTCTTGTTAAATGAAATAATACCATGCTTTGGGATTCTAGTAGCAATGTCTTCTGATAGAGTTTCACATTTTTGTGCACAAGTGGTAGACCAGATAAGTAAGATTCTAAAGATAGATTGGCAACTGCATACTCCTTATAGACCACAGGCAAGTGGACAGGTAGAAAAAATGAACCATTTAATTAAACAATAAATAGCTAAAATTGGATAAGAAGCTAATTTGTCATGGCCTCAATCCCTCCCTTTAGCATTACTTGGAATTAGAGTTAAACCTAGAATAAAAGGAAATTTGAGTCCCTTCAAAATCTTATATGGAAGGCCATAGCAATTTCTATTTAGTGGAGAGGACCTAACGCAGTTAGGATCAGAATATTTATATGCTTATATAACTGAACTTCAGAAACAATTAAATAAAGTACATACATTTGTTTTAGGGACCAGGGCTAGAGGGTTGGATCAACCAATCCACCCCTTTAAGCTCAGGGATTATATATATATAAAGACTTTTTCAGGACAACCCCTGCAGGAAGAATGGAAGGAAAGTGGATGGGACCATACCAAGTATTTCTGACAACACACACCGCCATTAAGATTAAGAAGCAAGCAGCTTGGATCCACAATTCAAGGGTGAAGAAGGCCCCGGCGAGGATATGGACCACCACTCCAATTGGACCAACAAAATTACGGTTTTCCAGATCCTAATGATTGCAGGGGTGCGGTTCTCGGATTTGGGGTGGGCAACTTGGGATGAGAACTTACACCTGACCTTAATACAAACAATTTCTCAAGTAACTAATAAGACGAACTGTTGGGTATGCACCCATCTGCCACAGCATGGGAATAAGGGTGTATCGTAACCCTAACCCTAACCCTAACCCTAACCCTAACCCAAACCCTTACTCTAACCCTAAGCCTTATCCTAAACCTTACACTTAATCTTATCTTTAACCTTACCCTTAAACTAATACATACCCTTACGTTTCCCTCATCATAACCCTAAAATTAACCGTAACCATTACCCTAACACTTATCCTTACCTAACCCTAACCCTTACTCTAACTTTTACCCTGAGCCAGAACCTTAGACTTCCCCTACCCCTTCCCCTTACTAATACCGTTACCCTAACCCTTACCCTTACACTTACGGTTACCATTAACCTTACCCTTACCCTAACACTTAACCTTAACCTAAACCTAACCCTAAACCTTACCTGAACACTTACCCTGACCCTTACATTAACCCTAACCCTAAAACTTAACCTTAACCTTACCCTTAACCTTAACCTAATACTTACCCTTACTTTTCCCTCACCCTAACCCTAAAATTAACCCTAACCATTACCCCAACACTTACCCTTACCCTAACCCTTACCCTTACCATAACCCATACTATAACACATACTTCTACCCGTACCCGTACCCTTACAGTAACCCTTACCCTTACGGTAACCCTTACACTTATCGTAACCCTTACCCTTACCGTTACCGTTACCGTGGCCCTTACCCTTACCCTTACCCTTACCCTTACCCTAACCCTAAACCTTACCCTTATCCTAACACTTACCCTTACCGTAAACCTTACCCTTTCTGCTACACTTACCCTTAGCCTAAATCTAAACCTTACACTTACCCTTAGCCTAACCCTCACCCTTACCCTTACCCATACCCTTATTCTTACCCTTTCCCGAACCCTTACCTTTACACTTACGGTTACCATTAACCTTACCCTTACCCTAACATTTATCCTTAACCTAACCCTTACCCTAAACCTTACCCCAACCCTTACCCTGACCCTTACATTAACCCTAACCCTTACCCTAAACCTTACACTTAATCTTAACCTTAACCTTACCCTTAACATTAACCTAATACTTATGCATACGTTTTCCTGACTTTAACCCTAAAACTAACCCTAACCATTACCCTAACACTTAACCTTACCCTAACCCTAACCCTAACCCTTTCTCTTACACTTACCCTGACCTGTACCCTTACACTTACCCTTACCCTTATACTCACCCTGATTCTTACCCATACCCTAACACATATTTGTACCCTTAACCTTAAGGCATACAAGAACTCTTACATGTACACTTACGCTTGCACTTACCCTAGCAATTACTCGTACAATTACCCTTAACCTTACTATTAAGCTAACCCTAAACCTTACCCTTATCCTAACACTTACCCTTATCCTAAACCTTACCCTTTCTGCTACACTTACCCTTTGCCTAATTCTAAACCTTACCCGAACCCTCACCCTTACCTAAATCTAACTAAAATCTAACCATTACCCTAACCCCTCACCCTTAGAATATACATATTTTTACCCTTTACCTAAACCTTTACCCCAACCCTTACCTTGACCCTTACATTAACCCTAATCCTTACACTAAACCTTAAACTTACTCTTAACCTTAACCTTAGCTGTAACCTAATACTTACTCTTACGTTTCCCTCACCCTAAACCTAAAATTAGCCTAACCATTACCCTAACACTTACCCTTACTCTAACCCTTACCATGAACTTAAGTGTAAGTGTTAGGATAACGTTAACCTTAAGGGTGACCCTTAAGCTTATCCTTAATGTTTATGGTTAGGTTAAGGGTAATTGTATGAGTAATTACTAGGATAAGTGTAAGCGTAAGTGTACATATAAGTGTTGATGTATGGCTTATGGTAAGGGTAAGGTAAAGGGTAAGGTTTATGTTAAGGGAAAGTGTAAGAGTAACGGATAGAATAAGGGTAAGTGTAACGGTTAAGTGTTAGGGTAATGGTTAGGGTTAATTTTAGGATTAGGGTGAGAAAAATGTAAGGTTAAGTACTAGCTTAAGGTTAAGGGTAAGGTTAAGGTTAAGAGTAAGTGTAAGGTTTAGGTTAAGGGTTAGGGTTAATGTAAGGTTCAGGGAAAGGTTTGGGGTAAGGTTTAGGGTTAGGTTCAGCTTAAGGGTAAGGGTTGGGGTAAGGTTAAGGGTATGGATAAGGATAAGTGTAAGGGATAGGGTAAGGGTAAGGGTTAGCGTAAGGGTAAGATTAATGGTAAGGTTTATGTTAAGGGTAAGCGTAAGGGTAACGGATAGAGTAAGCGTAAGGGTAACGGTAAGGTTAAGGGTAAAAATATGTGTTAGGGTATGGGTTATGGTATGGGTAAGAGTTAGGGTAATGTAAGGGTAAGGGTGAGTGTAAGGGTATGGGTCAGGGTAAGGGTTAGAGTAAGGGTTAGGGTTAGGTTAAGGGTAAGTGTTAGAATAATGGTTAGGGTTAATTTTAGGGTTAGGGTGAGGGAAACGTAAGGGTAAGTATTGGGTTAAGGTAAGGGTAAGTGTAAGGTTTAGATTTAGGCTAATGGTAAATGTAGCAGAAAGGGTAAGGTTTACGATAAGGGTAAGTGTTAGGGTAAGGGTAAGGTTTAGGGTAACATAAAGGGTAAGGATTACGGTAAGGGTAAGGGTACGGGTAGAATTTGTTAGAATATGGCTTATGGTAAGGGTAAGGTTTAGGGTAAGAGTAAGTGTAAGTGTATGTGTAAGGGTACGGGTCATTGTAAGGGTTAGAGTAAGGGTTAGGGTAAGGGTAGGTGTTAGGGTAATGGTTAGGGTTAATTTTAGGGTTAGGGTGAGGGAAACGGAAGGGTAAGTATTAGGTTAATGTTAAGGGTAAGGTTAAGAGTAAGTTTTAGGGTAAGGGTAAGGGTTAATGTAAGGGTCAGAGTAAGGGTTAAGGTAAGGTTTAGGGTTAGAGTTAGGTTAAGGTTAAGTTTTAGGGTAAGGGTAAGTTATATGTATAAGGATAAGTGTAAGGGTAAGTGTTAGGGTAAGTGTAAGGATAAGGATAAGTGTACAAGTCAGGGTAAGGTTTAGAGTTAGGATTAGGGTTTGGGTTAGGGTAAGGGTAAGTGTTAGGGTAATGGTTAGGGTTAATTTTAGGTGTATGGTGACGGATAAGAAAGGGTAAGTAGTAGGTTAAGGTTAAGCGTAAGGTTAAGGTTAAGAGTAAGTGTAAGTTTTAGGGTACGGTTTAGGGTTAATGTAAGGGTCAGGGGAAGTGTTTGAGTAAGATTTAGGGTTAGGGTAAGAGTAAGTATATGGGTAATGGTAAGGGTAAGTGTTAGGGTTAGGGTAAGTGTAAGGTTTAGATTTAGGCTAAGGGTAAGTGTAGCAGAAAGGGTAAGGTTTACGGTAAGTGTAAGTGTAAGGATAAGGTTAAGGTTTAGGCTTACGTTAAGGGTAAGGGTAATGCTTTGGTAAGGGTAAGAGTAAGGGTAAAGGTAAGGGTTACGGTAAGGGTAAGGGTACTGGTAGAAGTATGTGTTAGAGTACGGCTTATGGTAAGGGTACAAGTAGCTCCCCCCCCAGAGACAGGACCCAAAGGTGTATAACCAGTTCCCAACACCCCTGAGACACAGGCCCCAACCCCCCCCCCAGACACAGGGCCCCAAATTCTACAAGCAGCTCCCAACCCCTGCCAGGCAGGCCCCCTACCCTATACAAGCAGCTCCCAACCCTCCCCCCCCCCTGCCCCGAGGGAGGCCTTCAAGGCCCCCACAAACACAGGCCCCTACAGTGTACAGGCAGCTCCCAGCCACCCCCAGATGCTGGCCCCAAAGCTTACCCTTACTCAAACCCTTACAATGACCCGTACTTTTACACATACCCTTACACTTACCCTTACTCTTAAACTTACACTAACCCTTACCCTTAACTAAATCTAACCCTTACAGTAAACATCATCCTTACCCTTACCATTATCCCTTCTCTTACCCTTATCCTAAACGTTTCCCAAACCCTTACCCTTACATTAAACCTAACCCTTGATTAAGGAGGTATTGGGGAGGCATTGGGGAGGCAAGGACAATCCCCAGACATGGACTGTATATCTCGAAACAAGACACTGGAACTCATGATAAGGAAGCGGCAGACGGACAGAGAAACAAACGTAAGGACTATAAATCTCAAAACTGGACATTGGAATTCATTATAAAGATACAACAAACGGAAGAATTAGCAACAACCAGCTCTTGCAATTAAGAAACCTGCCAATTCAGCAGATTCCTGACCAAAGGTGAAAAGTACACTGTGAGGAAGACTCGGGGTCTTCCTCCCAAAGACCCCTGCCCACGTCCCAAAGACCCCTGCCCACAATTCTTGGAAGGCTCTGCGCAGGCGCAAGGTGCCAAAAGACTAATTAGCATGAGAAGCGAGGGAAGGCGGGGATAGGTAATGCATATGTATAGGTGCTTGTAGAATATTGATAGATTGATTGTATAAATTCAAGACTGCTTTCTGCTTTGAGTATGCACGATAGGTGGAGAGATCCCCCGTGCATCCAGCGCTGCAATAAAGAATATACCACTTAAAGGAATTTCGGCTTCGATCTTTGAATCAATCTGGCACCCCAGATGGGACAACCTCTCTGCCGGACCGCAGGACCTGCTGGGAACAGGACTCCCTAGGGTACCCCCGGGATTTCCCGGAGGGACTCCTCGACTCACCGGATCACTGCGGAGGCAGACAAGGACCCCATCATTGTAAGTGAGTATATTCTTTATTCTGGTTTGGTTTTCTGGTAGACTGGTCATCTGGGACTGTCCAGTAAGTCGGAAGGTGACTTCTGCAGGACAGTATTTGGTATATACTTTGTGGTTAGTACCACAAGTATATCTGGGGACCTTGGGGTCCATCTGTATCTGGAACTGGCTGTAAGTCAGAAGGTGATCTTCTGCGAGGCAGTGTTTGGTATATACTTTGTGGTAAGCACCATAAGTATATTTGGGGACCTTAAGGAAAGAGCTCGCTTTAAGGTCCATCTGGAATTGTGTTGTCTATTTCGGTTTTCTGACTCATGGAGTATGGTATTTAACTTTGGTTATTGTTACTGTGATTTTGGCTATTTTTCTGGTGGTAATAGTAGGTTCGTGGCATTGTTATAAGAAAGATATCGTTACGGTGTTACACAGTTCAGTTTTCTGACTTATCGCATGTGGAATTTGACTCTGACTATTGTTATTGTGATTTTGGCAATATTGCTGGTAATAGTAGTTTTGTGACATCGCTACTGAAAGATAATGCGTGCCCGTATTTTTGTGAGTGATACGTTTTGTGATACGCTTTTGCAAGTAACATGTGTATTCTGAAAGTGTAAACTGGAAAATGGGGGGGCAAACAAGCAGTGAAATTTTAAAGAAAAGTGTGTTAGGATGTGTTTTAAGTCACTGGAAGGATATTGGAGGATCTGCCGGTGGAAGTGTGAACAGGAAAACATTGATAAAATATCGTAATCAGTGGTGGCTGCTTTATAAGCTGGAATGTGGAGAAGAGTGGCCCCTAAATGGAACTTTAAACTATAATATTTTGCTACAGTTAATGTTGTTTTTTGAGAAGCAGAACAGCATGAAATGTTGTATACTGATGTTTCAGCATCTTGGTGGGAAAAGGTACGGAATTAAGTTGGCCCCTGTCTGAGCCTTTGATGATGGCATTAGAGAAGTACAGGCTGGAGAAAGATAAAGGAAGTGTTAAAAGGGTTGTTGAAAGTGTTAAAGGTGTTTGAAGTTGAATGAGCAGGGAAAGAGGATGTAGGAATGTTAATAGTTCTGCCTCTGCCCGAGGCAGAGATCTTAAAATCATGGGTGTTAGCCCTTTGGGGCAAAGGGACCATGATGGGTCCGAGAGAGTTGTCACAGAAACAGAAAACCAGTTAACTCTTAAAACAACCTGAGTTCATGTGCGAGCTCAGATTGCCGATGGGACCGCTCAGGGAACTGTGGACAATTGCATTCCCCTGACCGACCCCCACTAAGACCCGAATCATCCTGAAAATTATGAACGGTTAAGTAAATACTAAAACCTGGATGAATTGGGAATTGAGAATATGCTTCCAACAAGGTCTAAAAGAAACCCCTATGGAATTTTTGGGCCAACTCTGAAATGTAATGAAAATAAATAAATAAATAAATAAAACAAAACGGTTTGGACCTGGCTTCGGAGGACAAATTGACTAGCCTTTTCCTAGGGTAATCGACCCCTGATTTCAACAGGAATAACGGGGACCTGGGGAATCTACCCTAGTACCTCCGCTGGTTATAATGAAGCTAGGGGAGGAATGGAAGTGAAATTTCTTATTGCTATGGGGCAACGTATTCAGTTCTAAATCAAGCATTAATGCCTTCACAGAATTATTATGTTAGGGTAAAAGGTGTGTTGTGGTTTAACCCGGCCGGCAGCTAAACACCACACAGCCGTGTGCTCACCCTCCCCCTCCCTCTCTGGGACGGGGGAGAGAAATGGAAAGTGAAGCCCGTGAGTTGAGATAAAGACAGTTTAATAAGACAGGAAAATAATAATAATAATAATAATAATACAATGATGATAATAGTACTACTACTAATAATGTGTACAAACAAGTGATGCACAATGCAATTGCCCATCACCGGCTGACCGATGCCCAGCCTAACCCCGAGCAGTCCGGCCCCCTCCCCCTGGCTAGCCACCCCTATGTATTGTTTAGCCTGACATCAGATGGTATTAGCCTGACATCAGATGGTATGGAATACCCCTTTGGCTAGTTTGGGTCACCTGTCCTGGGTCTGTCCCCTCCCAGCTCTTACTGCACCCCCAGCCTGCCTGTTGGCAGGACAGAGCAAGAAGCTGAGATGTCCTTGGCTTGGTATAAGCACTGCTCTGCAACAATTAAAACATCAGGGTGTTATCAGCACTCTTCTCATCCTAAGCCAAAACATAGCATTCTACCATCTACTAGGAAGAAAATTAACTCTGTTCTAACTGAAACCAGGACAAGGTGTAACCGAAAAGGCTTATTTTTGTGAACCTTTGAAGTACAAGTTACGGAAAAAATGGGGCATACACAGATTTTTATATATGCCTAGCTCCTCATGGGCACTCTTAGGTAGAGATTTATTAGAGCAAGTAGGAGCAGAAATTGTTTTTGAAAAAGGGAAAATGGAATTAAGTATAGGAGAAGAACAACTAACAAATGTGTTAAGCTTGGCACTAATACAAACTGACCCTAAAAGTGAAATACCTTTAGAGATCACAGATCAAGTATGTCCAGGAGTTTGGGCTACCGAAACCCCTGAAAGAGGTAAAAATGTGACCTTAATAATTATTAAATTAAAGCCAGGAGAGAAACCCATTAAGGGTTAACCCATTAAGGTTAAGTAATATCCTTTGAGGATAGAAGATAGGAAAGGAATTAAAGAGATAATTAATAAATTTTTACAGTATAGATTATTGATTGAATGCGAATCAGAATACAATGCACCCATATCGCCAATTAAAAAGGCAGATGAAAAAGCTATAGGCTAGTTCAGGATTTGAGGGCCATAAATAAAATCACTGAGGATATACATCCAGTAGTGGCAAACCCTTATACTTTGCTGAATAGTCAAGTCTGGTTTACCGTACTGGATTTAAAAGACGCCTTCTTCTGCCTAGGCTTAGCCACAGAAAGCCAAAACCTATTCGCCTTTGAATGGGAAAATCCCGATTCAGGCAGAAAGACGCAGCTTACGTAGACATTACTACCTCAAGGATTCAAGAATAGCCCCACTATTTTTGGAAAGCAATTAGCAAGGAAACTCGAAACGGACAACTTCATTGTCCTCCGGACACTGAAGGTGCTTTGTTACAATATGTAGATGATCTCTTAATAGCTACTGAGACTAAAGGGAGTTGTATTCAATGGACTATAAGTCGTCTTAATTTTCTGGGTTTAAATGGATATCATGTCTCTTGACAGAAAGTCCAGCTGGCTCAACAAAGTGTGACCTATCTGGGATTTGAAATTTCGGAAGGACAACGAGAACTAGGAACTGAACATAAGGAAGTCATTTGCCAGACTCCAGAACCTCAAATGGTAAAGGAGCTACAAACCTTTTTAGGAATGACAGGTTGGTGTCGCCTTTGGATTTATAATTATGGACTATTGGTAAAGCCTCTATGTGAATTGATAAAGATTAACCAGTCAAAGTTAGTCTGGACTGGAGAAGCACAAAAAGTCTTTAAACAACTTAAACAAGAATTGATGATTTTGAAATATCAAGCAATATTGGTAGAACAGGACAACTTGGAAATTGTGATAACTAATATTGTGAATCTAGCCTCTTTTCTTAGTGATGCTCTGGCACAGCCTGTGATTCACGATTGTTTAGAAACTCTAGAGACTGTGTATTCCAGCCGACCAGACCTTAAGGAGGAGCCCATGGAAGATGCGGAAGAAACTTGGTTCACGGATGGGAGCAGTTTTGTTATGCAAAGACAACGTAAAGCTGGATATGCTATAACAACTACTCAGCAGGTAATCGAGTCTAAGCCTTTACCCCCTGGAACATCAGCTCAAAAGGCGGAGATAGTCGCACTCACGAGAGCATTGGAACTGGCAGCTGGAAAAAGGGTAAATATTTGGACAGATTCTAAATATGCATTCGGCGTGGTACATGCTCATGGAGCAATTTGGAAGGAACGTGGATTACTGACTGCTCAGGGAAAACAGATAAAACATGCTGAAGAAATTTTAAAATTGTTAGAGGCTGTAAAACAACCAGAAAAGGTAACTATCATGCATTGTCAGGGACACCAAAAGGGGAACACCGATTTTGAAATTGGAAATCGATTGGCAGAGGCTAAGCAGGCAGCTGAAATAACTGAGGTGAAGGCATTGTCTTTGATACCAGACGGTAAAATCCAAACTATATCCAAATTATACAAAAGAAGACTTAAAATTAATTGAAGATTTGAAAGGTAAAATGAAACCAGATGGATGAGTATATTTAAAAGATAACCACATAGTAATACCCTCTAGTTTGACATGGCCCATAGTTCTTACAGAACACAATAAAACGTATTGGGGAGCTGGCACACTGCATAAGAGCCTGCATCAGACATTAGTGGGACGATATGATAAAACAAGTAACTCAACAATGTAGCATTTGTTTATACAATAACCCCAATACCAAGAATAGAATAAAGTTTGGAATAATCGGTAAAGGAAAGTATTCGGGGCAACAGTGGCAAATTGATTTTTCAGAACTCCCTAGAAAAGGGGGATATCATTATTACTGGTTCTGACTGACACGTTTTCAGGAAGGCCTGAAGCCTTTCCCTGTCGAACAAACAAAGCAAGAGAAGTGGTTAAAGTCTTGTTAAATGAAATAATACCATGCTTTGGGATTCTAATAGCAATGTCTTCTGATAGAGTTTCACATTTTTGTGCACAAGTGGTAGAACAGATAAGTAAGATTCTAAAGATAGATTGGCAACTGCATACTCCTTATAGACCACAGGCAAGTGGACAGGTAGAAAAATGAACCATTTAATTAAACAATAAATAGCTAAAATTGGATAAGAAGCTAATTTGTCATGGCCTCAATCCCTCCCTTTAGCATTACTTGGAATTAGAGTTAAACCTAGAATAAAAGGGAATTTGAGTCCCTTCAAAATCTTATATGGAAGGCCATAGCAATTTCTATTTAGTGGAGAGGACCTAACGCAGTTAGGATCAGAATATTTATATGCTTATATAACTGAACTTCAGAAACAATTAAATAAAGTACATACATTTGTTTTAGGGACCAGGGCTAGAGGGTTGGATCAACCAATCCACCCCTTTAAGCTCGGGAATTATATATATATAAAGACTTTTTCAGGACAACCCCTACAGGAAAAATGGAAGGAAAGTGGATGGGACCATACCAAGTGTTACTGACAACACACACCGCCATTAAGATTAAGAAGCAAGCAGCTTGGATCCACAATTCAAGGGTGAAGAAGGCCCCGGCGAGGATATGGACCACCACTCCAATTGGACCAACAAAATTACGGTTTTCCAGATCCTAATGATTGCAGGGGTGCGGTTCTCGGATTCGGGGTGGGCAACTTGGGATGAGAACTTACACCTGACCTTAATACAAACAATTTCTCAAGTAACTAATAAGACGAACTGTTGGGTATGCACCCATCTGCCACAGCATGGGAATAAGGGTGTATCGTTAATCGGGATTCCCTTGCCTGCAAACTTATCTTGGACTAATTTGTGGGAAAACACATCTTGGGGTCGAAAATATTAAGAAGTTTTGGAACTAGAAGTGAGTAGCTTCATGCCGTTAGAATCCTATTATGTATGTGTACAAAGGTGTAACCCGCCTAAGGGTATAGGAAAACAGCATTGTATAAATACGGATACTACTTATGTGGGAAATCAGACATCTTGTAATTGAACAATTGATATTAGTACGACTAGCGGCTGGGTAAATTCAACCAGCTGGACGGTTCCAGAAGAAAAAGGGTGGTATTGGCTATGCAACGATACAGCTCGTAAGGTCTTGCCTGAGAATTGGAAGGGAACTTGCACTCTTGGAGCGGTAGTCCCCAATATGACAGTACATGATGTAGTGCCTCGAGGTTACTTGAGAACTCATATGCGGAGAATCAGATGAAAAATTAACAATCCATTGATAGAGAGACACACCCCTTTTCATAATTTCGTTCGATGGTTTATCCCATGGTTAGGAGTGAGTGAATTGGAAAAGGCGATAGTTAATATTTCTGCAATTATAGAGAAGTTAGAAAACAAAACTCTGGATGCTATAAAGGCTCAACAAGAAGAGATATCTAGTTTATCACAGGTAGTATTACAAAATCGGATGGCCCTGGACTTGTTACTGGCCGCTCAAGGGGGAGTCTGTACAGTAATAAACACAAGTTGTTGTGTGTATGTAGATCAGAGTGGAAGGATCTCTACCGACCTGGAAAAAATATGGAAGCAGACAAGGGTCCTACATGATATCAGTAAAGATGATCTTTCGTGGAGTTTTAGTGAAATATGGAATAAGTTAACCTCCTGGTTGCCCAATTTTCAATGGTTGAAACAAGTGTTCATTGCTCTAATCGCATTAGTAGTATTAGGAATATTTGTGTGCATGTTGTTTAGATGCCTGCTTTGTTGTGTTACTGTAAATAATGAAAGTATCTGATGCAAAAGAATTTGCATGGGAAAAGAAAAGGGGGGATTGATTAAGGAGGTATTGGGGAGGCATTGGGGAGGCAAGGACAATCCCCAGACATGGACTGTATATCTCGAAACAAGACACTGGAACTCATGATAAAGAAGCGGCAGACGGACAGAGAAACAAACGTAAGGACTATAAATCTCAAAACTGGACATTGGAATTCATTATAAAGATACAACAAACGGAAGAATTAGCAACAACCAGCTCTTGCAATTAAGAAACCTGCCAATTCAGCAGATTCCTGACCAAAGGTGAAAAGTACACTGTGAGGAAGACTCGGGGTCTTCCTCCCAAAGACCCCTGCCCACGTCCCAAAGACCCCTGCCCACAATTCTTGGAAGGCTCTGCGCAGGTGCAAGGTGCCAAAAGACTAATTAGCATGAGAAGCGAGGGAAGGCGGGGATAGGTAATGCATATGTATAGGTGCTTGTAGAATATTGATAGATTGATTGTATAAATTCAAGACTGCTTTCTGCTTTGAGTATGCACGATAGGTGGAGAGATCCCCCGTGCATCCAGCGCTGCAATAAAGAATATACCACTTAAAGGAATTTCGGCTTCGATCTTTGAATCACCCTTACCATAACTCTTAACCTTATCCTTAAACTTAACCTAATACTTACCCTTATGTTTCCCTCACCCTAAACCTAAAATTAGCCTAACCATTACCCTAACACTTACCCTTACTCTAAACCTTATCCTCAACTTAAGTGTAAGTGTTAGGATAACGGTAACCTTAAGGGTGACCCTTAAGCTTATCCTTAATGTTTATGGTTAGGTTAAGGGTAATTGTACGAGTAATTGCTAGGATAAGTGTAAGCGTAAGTGTACATGTAAGTGTTGATGTATGGCTTATGGTAAGGGTAAGGTTTATGTTAAGGGAAAGCGTAAGAGTAATGGATAGAATAAGGGTAAGTGTAACGGTTAAGTGTTAGGGTAATGGTTAGGGTTAATTTTAGGATTAGGGTGAGAAAAATGTAAGGTTAAGTACTAGCTTAAGGTTAAGTGTAAGGTTAAGGTTAAGATTAAGTGTAAGGTCTAGGTTAAGGGTAAGGCTTCAGGGAAGAGGTAAAGTTCAGGGAAAGGTTTGGGGTAAGGTTTAGGGTTAGGTTCAGCTTAAGGGGAAGGGTTGGTGTAAGGTTAAGGGTATGGATAAGGATAAGGGTAAGGGTAAGGGTTAGCGTAAGAGTAAGATTAATGGTAAGGTTTATGTTAAGGGTAAGCGTAAGGGTAACGGATAGAGTAAGGGTAAGGGTACAAATATGTGTTAGGGTATGGGTTATGGTATGGGTAAGAGTTAGGGTAATGTAAGGGTAAGGGTGAGTGTAAGGGTATGGGTCAGGGTAAGGGTAAGAGTAAGGGTTAGGGTTAGGGTAAGGGTAAGTGTTAGAATAATGGTTAGGGTTAATTTTAGGGTTAGGGTGAGGGAAACGTAAGGGTAAGTATAGGGTTAAGGTAAGGGTAAGTGTAAGGTTTAGATTTAGGGTAAGGGTAAGTGTAGCAGAAAGGGTAAGGTTTACTGTAAGGTTTAAGGTTTCGGCTTAGGTTAAGGGTAAGAGTAAGAGTAAGGGTAACTGTACGAGTAATTGCTAGGGTAAGTGTAAGCGTAAGTGTACATGTAAGTGTTGTTGTATGGCTTATGGTAAGGGTAAGGTCAAGGGTAAGGTTTATATTAAGGGTAAGCGTAAGGGTAACGGATAGAGTAAGGGTAAGGGTAAGGTTAAGGGTAACGGTAAGGTTAAGGGTACAAATATGTGTTAGGGTATGGGTTATGGTATGGGTAAGAATTAGGGTAAGTATAAGGGTAAGGGTAAGTGTAAGGGTACAGGTCAGGGTAAGGGTTAGAGTAAGGGTTAGGGTTAGGGTTAGGGTAAGGTTAAGTGTTAGGGTAATGGTTAGGGTTAGTTTTAGGGTTAAAGTCAGGAAAACGTATGCGTAAGTATTAGGTTAATGTTAAGGGTAAGGTTAAGGTT
This sequence comes from Aythya marila, assembly GCF_965140915.1. Taxonomy (NCBI): domain Eukaryota; kingdom Metazoa; phylum Chordata; class Aves; order Anseriformes; family Anatidae; genus Aythya; species Aythya marila. Next base: position 31,726 of record NW_028136989.1, on the reverse strand, counting down.
AAGAGTAAGTGTAAGGTTTAGGGTAAGGGTTAGGGTTAATGTAAGGGTCAGGGTAAGGGTTGGGGTAAGGTTTAGGGTAAGGGTTAGGTTAAGGATAAGTGTTAGGGTAAGGGTAAGGTTAATGGTAACCGTAAGTGTAAAGGTAAGGGTTCGGGAAAGGGTAAGAATAAGGGTATGGGTAATGGTAAGGGTGAGGGTTAGGCTAAGGGTAAGTGTAAGGTTTAGATTTACGCTAAGGGTAAATGTAGCAGAAAGGGTAAGGTTTACGGTAAGGGTAAGTGTTAGGATAAGGGTAAGCTTTACGGTTAGGTTAAGGGTAAGGTATAGGGTAAGGGTAAGAGTAAGGGTAAGGGTAAGGGTAAGGGTAAGGGTAAGGGTAAGGGTAAGGGTAAGGGTAAGGGCAATGGTAACGGTAACAGTAAGGGTAAGTGTTACGGTAAGGGTAAGGGTTACCGTAAGGGTACGCGTACGGGTAGAAGTATGTGTTAGAGTATGGGTTATGGTAAGGGTAAGGGTTAGGGTAAGTGTTGGGGTAATGGTTAGAGTTAATTTTAGTGTTAGACTGAGGGAAAAGTAAGGGTAAGTATTAGGTTAAGGTTAAGGGTAAGGTTAAGGTTAAGTGTAAGTTTTAGGGTAAGGGTTAATGTAAGGGTCAGGGTAAGGGTTCAGGTAAGGTTTAGGGTTAGGGTTAGGTTAAGGTTAAGTGTTAGGGTAAGCGGAAGTTGTATGGATAAGGATAAGTGTAAGGGATAGGGTAAGGGTAAGTGTTAGGGTAAGGGTAAGATTAATGGTAACCGTAAGTGTTAGGGTAAGGGTAAGAGTAAGGGGAAGGGGAAGGGGAAGTCTAAGGGTCCGGGTCAGGGTAAAAGTTAGAGTAAGGGTTAGGGTTAGGGTTCGGTAAGGATAAGTGTTAGGGTAATGGTTACGGTTAATTTTAGGGTTATGATGAGGGAAACGTAAGGGTATGTATTAGTTTAAGGGTAAGGTTAAAGTTAAGATTAAGTGTAAGGTTTAAGTTAAGGGTTAAGGTTAGAGTAAGGGTTAGGGTTAGGGTTAGGGTTAGGGTTAGGGTTAGGGTTAGGGTTAGGGTTAGGGTTAGGGTTAGGGTTAGGGTTAGGGTTAGGGTTAGGGTTACGGTTAGGGTTAGGGTAAGGGGTAGGGATAATGTAAGGGTCAGGGTAAGGGTTGGGGTAAGGTTTAGGTTAAGGGTAAAAGTAAGTATAATGGTAAGGGTAAGAGTGAAGGTTAGGGTAATGGTTAGATTTAGGTAAGGGTGAGGGTTAGGGTAAGATTTAGAATTAGGCAAAGGGTAAGTGTAGCAGAAAGGGTAAGGTTTAGGATAAGGGTAAGTGTTAGGATAAGGGTAAGGTTTAGGGTTAGCTTAATAGTAAGGTTAAGGGTAATTGTACGAGTAATTGCTAGGGTAAGTACAAGCGTAAGAGCACATGTAAGTGTTGTTGTATGGCTTATGATAAGGGTTAGGTTAACGTTAAGGTTTATGTTAAGTGTAAGTGTAAGGGTAACAAAGACAGTAAAGGTAAGGGTAAGGGTAAGGGTAAGGGTAAGGGGAACGGTTAGGTTAAGGCTACAAGTACGTGTTAGGGTATGGGTTATGCTAAGGGAAAGGCTTAGGGTAAGGGTAAGTGTAAGGGTACGGGTCAGGGTAAGGGTTAGAGTAAGGGTTAGAGTTACGGTTAGGGTTAGGGTAAGGGTAAGTGTTAGGGTAATGGTTAGGGTTAATTTTAGGGTTAGGGTGAGGGAAACGTAAGGGTAAGTATTAGGTTAATGTTAAGGGTAAGGTTACGGTTAAGAGTAAGTGTAAGTTTTAGGGTAAGGGTTAGGGTTAATGTAAGGGTCAGGGTAAGGGCTGGGGTAAGGTTTAGGGTTAGGGTTAGGTTAAGGGTAAGGATTAGGGTAAGGGTAAGGGCATGGATAAGGATAAGTGTAAGTGTTAGGGTAAGGGTAATGTTAAAGGTAACAGTAAGTGTAAGGAGAAGGGTTAGGGTAAGGGTAAGAGAAAGGGTATTGGTAATGATAAGGGTGAGAGTTACAGTAAGGGTAAGATTTAAAGTAATGTTTAGTAAGATTTAAAGTAAGGTTTAGATTTAGGCTAAGGGTAAATGTAGCAGAAAGGGTAAGGTTTACTGTAAGGTTTAAGGTTTCGGCTTAGGTTAAGGGTAAGGGTAAGGGTAAGGGTAATTGTACTAGGAATTGCTAGGGTAAGTGTAAGCGTAAGTGTACATGTAAGTGTTGTTGTATGGCTTATGGTAAGGGTAAGGTCAAAAGTAAGGTTTATGTAAAGAGTAAGCGTAAGGGTAACGGATAGAGTAAGGGTAAGGGTAAGGTTAAGGGTAACGGTAAGGTTAAGGGTACAAATATGTGTTAGGGTATGGGTTATGGTATGGGTAAGAATTAGGGTAAGTAAAAGGGTAAGGGTAAGGGTAAGTGTAAGGGTACAGGTCAGGGTAAGGGTTAGAGTAAGGGTTAGGGTTAGGGTTAGGGTAAGGTTAAGTGTTAGGGTAATGGTTAGGATTACTTTAAGGGTTAAAGTCAGGAAAACGTATGCGTAAGTATTAGGTTAATGTTAAGGGTAAGGTTAAGAGTAAGTGTAAGGTTTAGGGTAAGGGTTAGGGTTAATGTAAGGGTCAGGATAAGGGTTGGGGTACAGTTTAGCGTAAGGGTTAGGTTAAGGATAAGTGTTAGGGTAAGGGTAAGGTTAATGGTAACCGTAAGTGTAAAGGTAAGGGTTATGGTAAGGGTAAGAATAAGGGTATGGGTAATGGTAGCAGAAAGGGTAAGGTTTCCGGTAAGGGTAAGTGTTAGGATAAGGGTAAGGTTTAGGGTTAGGGTAAGGGTAAGGGATAGGGTAAGGGTAAGGGTAAGAGTAAGGGAAAGGGAAAGGGTAACGGTAAGGGTAAGGGTAAGGGTAGGGTAAGGGTAAGGGTTACGGTAAGGGTAAGGGTTACCGTAAGGGTACGGGTACGGGTAGAAGTATGTGTTAGAGTATGGGTTATGGTAAGGGTAAGGGTTAGGGTAAGGGTAAGTGTAGGGGTAATGGTTAGGGTTAATTTTAGGGTTAGACTGAGGGAAAAGTAAGGGTAAGTATTAGGTTAAGGTTAAGGGTAAGGTTAAGGTTAAGTGTAAGTTTTAGGGTAAGGGTTAATGTAAGGGTCAGGGTAAGGGTTCAGGTAAGGTTTAGGGTTAGGGTTAGGTTAAGGTTAAGTGTTAGGGTAAGCGGAAGTTGTATGGATAAGTATAAGTGTAAGGGATAGGGTAAGAGTAAGTGTTAGGGTAAGGGTAAGGTTAATGGTAACCGTAAGTGTAAGGGTAAGGGTTAGGGTAAGGGTAAGAGTAAGGGGAAGGGGAAGGGGAAGTCTAAGGTTATGGGTCAGGGTTTAAAGTTAGAGTAAGTGTTAGGGTTAGGGTTCGGTAAGGATAAGTGTTAGGGTAATGGTTACGGTTAATTTTAGGGTTATGATGAGGGAAACGTAAGGGTATGTATTAGTTTAAGGGTAAGGTTAAAGTTAAGATTAAGTGTAAGGTTAAAGTTAAGATTAAGTGTAAGGTTTAGGTTAAGGGTTAGGGTTAGAGTAAGGGTTAGGGTTAGGGTAAGGGTTAGGGTTAATGTAAGGGTCAGGGTAAGGGTTGGGGTAAGGTTTAGGTTAAGGGTAAAAGTAAGTATAATGGTAAGGGTAAGGGTGAGGGCTAGCGTAATAGTTAGATTTAAGCAAGGGTGAGGGTTAGGGTAAGGTTTAGAATTAGGCAAAGGGTAAGTGTAGCAGAAAGGGTAAGGTTTAGGATAAGGGTAAGGTTAGGATAAGGGTAAGGTTTAGGGTTAGCTTAATAGTAAGGTTAAGGGTAATTGTACGAGTAATTGCTAGGGTAAGTGCAAGCGTAAGTGTACATGTAAGAGTTCTTGTATGCCTTATGATAAGGGTTCGGTTAAGGTTAAGGTTTATGTTAAGTGTAAGTTTAAGGCTAACAGAGACAGTAAAGGTAAGGGTAAGGGGAACGGTAAGGTTAAGGCTACAAGTACGTGTTAGGGTATGGGTCATGGTAAGGGAAAGGCTTAGGGTAAGGGTAAGTGTAAGGGTACGGATCAGGGTAAGGGTTACAGTAAGGGTTAGAGTTACGGTTAGGTTTAGGGTAAGGGTAAGTGTTAGGGTAATGGTTAGGGTTAATTTTAGGACTTAGGGTGAGGGAAACGTAAGGGTAAGTGTTAGGGTAATGGTTAAGGGTAAGGTTAAGGTTAAGAGTAAGTGTAAGCTTTAGGGTAAGGGTTAGGGTTAATGTAAGGGTCAGGGTAAAGGCTGGGATAAGGTTTAGGGTTAGGGTTAGGTTAAGGGTAAAGATTAGGGTAAGGGTAAGGGCATGGATAGGGATAAGTGTAAGTGTTAGGGTAAGGGTAATGTTAAAGGTAACAGTAAGTGTAAGGAGAAGGGTTAGGGTAAGGGTAAGAGTAAGGGTATTGGTAATGATAAGGGTGAGGGTTACAGTAGGGGTAAGTGTAAGGTTTAGATTTAGGCTAAGGGTAAGTGTAGCAGAAAGGGTAAGGTTTACTGTAAGGTTTAGGCTTAGGTTAAGGGTAAGGGTAAGGGTAATTGTACGAGTAATTTTAGGGTTAGGTTAAGGTTAAGTGTTAGGGTAATGGTTAGGGTAAATTTAAGGGTTAAAGTCAGGAAAACATATGCGTAAGTATTAGGTTAATGTTAAGAGTAAAGTTAAGGTTAAGAGTAAGTGTAAGGTTTAGGGTAAGGGTTAGCGTTAATGTAAGGGTCAGGGTAAGGGTTGGGGTAAGGTTTAGGTTAAGGGTTAATGTAAGCATTATGATAAGGGTAAGGGTGAGTGTAGGGTAAGGTTTAGAATTAGGCAAAGAGTAAGTGTAGCAGAAAGGGTAAGGATTACGGTAAGGGTAAGTGCTAGGATAAGTGTAAGGTTGAGGATTAGGTTAAGGGTAAGGGTAATGGTTTGGTAAGGGTAAGGGTAAGGTTAATTGTACGAGTAGTTGCCAGGGTAAGTGGAAACGTAAGTGAACATGTAAGTGTTGTTCTATGGCTTATGGTAAGGGTAAGGTTAAGAGTAAGTTTTATGTTAAGGATAAGCGTAAGAGTAACAAATAGAGTAAGGGTAAGGGTAACAGTAAGGTTAAGGGTAGAAGTATGTGTTAGAGTATGGGCTATGGTAAGGGTAAGGGTAGAGTAAGAGTAAGGGTAAGGGTATGTGTAAGTGTATGGTTCATTGTAAGGGTTACAGTAAGGGTTAGGGTAAGGGTAAGTGTTAGGGTAATGGTTAGGGTTAATTTTAGGGTTAGGGTGAGGGAAACGTAAGGGTAAGTATTAGATTACAGCTAAGGTTAAGGTTAAAAGTGTAAGATTTAGGGTAAGGGTTAGGGTTAATGTAAGGGTCAGGGTAAGGGTTGGGGTAAGGTTTAGGGTAAGGGTTAGGTTAAGGATAAGCGTTAGGGTAAGGGTAAGGTTAATGGTAACCGTAAGTGTAAAGGTAAGGGTTAGGGTAAGGGTAAGAATAAGAGTATGGGTAAGGGTAAGGGTGAGGGTTAGGCTAAGGGTAAGTGTAGCAGAAAGGGTAAGGTTTACTGTAAGGTTTAAGGTTTCGGCTTCGGTTAAGGGTAAGGGTAAGGGTAATTGTACGAGGAATTGCTAGGGTAAGTGTAAGCGTAAGTGTACATGTAAGTGTACGTGTAAGTGTTGTTGTATGGCTTATGGTAAGGGTAAGGTCAAGGGTAAGGTTTATATTAAGGGTAAGCGTAAGGGTAACGGATAGAGTAAGGGTAAGGGTAAGGTTAAGGGTAACGGTAAGGTTAAGGGTACAAATATGTGTTAGGGTATGGGTAAGAATTAGGGTGAGTATAAGGGTAAGGGTAAGTGTAAGGGTACAGGTCAGGGTAAGGGTTAGAGTAAGGGTTAGGGTTAGGGTTAGGGTAAGGTTAAGTGTTAGGGTAATGGTTAGGGTTAGTTTTAGGGTTAAAGTCAGGAAAACGTATGCGTAAGTATTAGGTTAATGTTAAGGGTAAGGTTAAGGTTAAGAGTAAGTGTAAGGTTTAGGGTAAGGGTTAGGGTTAATGTAAGGGTCAGGGTAAGGGTTGGGGTAAGGGTTAGGTTAAGGATAAGTGTTAGGGTAAGGGTAAGGTTAATGGTAACCGTAAGTGTAAAGGTAAGGGTTAGGGTAAGAGTAAGAATAAGGGTATGGGTAATGGTAAGGGTGAGGGTTAGGCTACGGGTAAGTGTAAGGTTTAGATTTAGGCTAAGGGTAAGTGTAGCAGAAAGGGTAAGCTTTATGGTAAGGTTTAAGGTTTAGGGTTAGGTTAAGGGTAAGGGGAAGGGGAAGGTAAGGGGAAGGGTTGGAGTAAGGTATAGGGTAAGGGTAAGGTTATGGTTAAAGAGTAAGGGTAAGGAAAAAGTAAAGGTAAGGATTTGGGTAATGGTAAGGGTGAGAAGGGTTAGGGTAAGGGCTATGGTAAGGGTTAGGTAACGCAGTGTACAACCTGGGACGTCACACGCAGAGCTGCCTCTGGCAAGGTGAGTGAGGAACAGATGTAGCAGTTGTGTTGTAGGTCTCACTGTTCCTCTAAGCATCCCCTCTTTGTCTTTTAGAGGTGTTGTAGCTGTTTGAAGAGGGTAGATTGAAGCATCTGCCTCGGGGGCTGGTAAGCGGCAGAGGTAAGGGAGCAGATGAGAGTAACTTACCTAGTTGTGCTGTGTCTTTGGATGCTGCATCGGCCTATGCGTTCCTTTTTCTTTCACAGGTGTCTCGCACAGGCTCAAAGGAGCAAACTGCACTCTGAAGAGCTGTGTAAGAAGAGGGGCTGGTCATGAGCTGGGTTGGAGCAGAACGACCAAGTAGCACAAGGTGACTATGAAAGGTGTCCGTCTTGCTTTGCAGGTGCCGTGGCAGGCTCTCCACAGAAGTGGATAAGGATATGAGATAAGGCCAGAGAGCGACAAGGAGCGGCACGTGCAGGGATGGTTTTGAAGCGCTGCGGTGGCTTACTCTTCTGTTCATCAGGTGCCACAGGCAAGGTGGGTTGTAACATCAGTCGTTATATTTGCATGAAAGCAGTTCACTTGAATGCCACAGTGCATCTGAGTAGGGTGTTCTAGCAGAACAAGCTTGTCTGGCACAGCGGTGCCTGATGGCAGTGTGTTTCCTCAGGTGAAGAGGTGCCTGAAGCCCCATCCTATCTAGCCTGCACACAATTATCTGAGAATGAAAGCTGCTTTCCAGTAATTCAAAAAGCCAAGTTACGTCTCAGCCTTGAGCATCTCGGGCTTTTGGGCTTTTTTTTTTTTTACAGACACTGTAACATTTGGCACCAGCACTAATACTTTTTTTGGCATATGTTTAGCGTTTGGGGCCTGTGTCTGGGATTTGGGCCCTGTCTCGAACCACTGGGGCTTTGTCCTGGGTTTTGGAGCCTGCCTCTAGAGTTCAGGGCCTGTGATTAGGCTTTTGGGGTCTGTGTCTGGGGGCTGATATCTGGGGGCAAGGGGGGAGCTGCTTGTAGACCCTAGGGGCCAGCATGGAGGGGGTTGGGAGCTGACTCTACACCTTTGGGGCCTGCTTCTGGGGGCGGGGGGGGGTTGAGACCAGCATCTGGGGGAGGGGTGGGAGCTCTTTGTATTCCTTTGGAGCCTGTGTCGGGGGGCGGGGGGGGGGGGGGGGGAGAAGGGGAGGGTTGGTTGGGAGGTGCTTGTACACTGTTGGAGCCTGGGTTGAGGGAGGAGGTTTGGAGCTGCTTCTACACCTTTGGGCCTGGCATCGGGGGTAGGGGGTTGGGTGCTGGTTGTAGGGGCCTGTGTTTGGGTGGGGGGGCTTGGGACCTGCGTCTGGGGGAGGGGTGGGAGCTGCTTGTACACCTTTGGGGCCTGCATGTGTGGGGGGTCAGGGCCTGTGTCTAGCGGGCTGGGAACTGCTTGTACAATGTAGGAATCTGTTTCTGCAGGGTGGCTGGGAGCTGTTTGTACAACTTTGGGGCCAGCATCTGGGGGTGGCTGGGAGCTGCTTGTACACTGTAGGGGCCTGTGTTTGTGGGGGCCTTGGGGGCCTCCCTCGGGGCAGGGGGGGAGGGTTGGGAGCTGCTTGTATAGGGTAGGGGGCCTGCCTGGCAGGGGTTGGGAGCTGCTTGTAGAATTTGGGTCGCTGTGTCTGGGGAGGGGGTTGGGGCCTGTGTCTCAGGGGTGTTGGGAACTGGTTGTACACCTTTGGGTCCTGTCTCTGGGGGGGAGCTACTTGTACACTTTTGGGGTCTTTATTTGAGGGGGGTTGGGAGTTGCTCATGCATTCTAGGTGCCTCCCTTTTGAAAAGGGTTGGGGCCTGCATCTGTGGGTGGTTGGGAGCTGCTTGTACACTATAGGGGCCATGGTCTTGGAGGGGGGTCTGGGCTGTTTCTACACCTCTGTGGCCTGTGTTTGGGGGGGGGGGGGGGGGGGCCTGTGCCTGGGGGAGTTGGGAGGTGCTTGTTCACTCTAGGAGCCTCCATTTGGGGGTCTTTGGGGCCTCCCTTTGAGGGGGAGGGAGTTGGGAGTTGGTTGTACACCTCCGCATCCCATGTCTTGGGGAGGGGGGGGGGGAGTGGGACCGGTCTCTGAAGGGGCGGGTTGTGAGCTGCTTGTACACCTGTGTCGGGGGGGAGGGTAGGGGGGATGGCGGGGGACGGGCCCGGGTCTTGGGCCAGTGTCTGGGTGGAGTCCAGTTCTTGGGAGGGGGTGGTGGGGTAGGAGCTGCTTGTGGGCAGTTGGGGTCTGCATCTGGGTGTGGTTGGTGCCTGCTTCTGTTGGCAGTTTGGGACCTGCTTGTAGACTTGTGCAGCCTGGGTTTGGGGGCTTTTCTGTAACGTTTGGGGTCTGCATTTTTGCTTTGGGATGCATCTTGAGCTTTTGAGGCCTAGCAGTAGCATTTGGGGCCTGCATCTGGGGCTTTTCTGTAGCATTTTGGTTGCGTATTTGTGATTTGGGGCCTGTATCGTGGGTTTTGCCTTTTTTGTAGTTTCCATCTTTGTGTGTGTGTGTTTCGTTGTTGGTTGTCTGGGGTTAGGGGCAGTTTGGGGTTTGGATTAAGGTCAGTGTCATTAGCGTTAGGGGGTTGATAATAAGGGTTAGGGTTGTGGTTAGAGTTGTTAGGTTTAAGGGGAATAAGGATTTCAGGGTAAGGGGATCAAGGTTGTGGGAATAAAAATGTTGTTTTTGCGCAGTTACATCCTGTAGAGGGAAGGAAGGTGGTATTGAGATATGCTTGCAGTGATAAGACAGCTTAACAGTGTGAAATGAGTTCATCTGATTCGTGTCAATATGGAACAATGCTAGGGCCGCATGATATGATGAAAAGTCTGAGAAAACCAGAGTGGTTAATATATATAGTTCTTGAATCTTGCAAAGGAATGGTCCAGCAATTCCGGTCAATAGAGGATAAGAGAACAAAGGGGTTTCAGAATAACTGCTAACTATTACAACTGTTGCATGGGACACTATGCAAGTGTCTGCCATCCAGCCAAGATGGACAAAGGAGAAGGACAAGAGAAAAGCCTGGGAGGAAGACTACGAGCCTTCAGTACGAGCGGCCCCCAGAGGGACCACCGGAGACTGATAACGCCTGCACCAGTGGGAGGGTTTGGATTCTGGGAACTAATTAGAATAACCCTGCCTTTTGTAGAAGTAGTAATGAATAAGTATTAGCCTAGCAGCATAAAAACCAGCCGCCTGATGTAACTTGTGTGTGTCTTGGCGGAGCAGAGACTCCTGGCGCACCCAGCGCTGCTTGCTTACCTCTATTCATTTAATAAATTGTAAATTTCAATTGCAATCCTATTTGGGACCCAGTCATTTATTACAAGTGGGCTCTCGTCCGGGAGGGCTTTGGTTCCTGATTTCTGGTTTGATCTAGGAGAGGCACCCCCACCATTTGGTGGCTGCTGTTTGAGTCAGGTCGGAACTAATGGCATCTTGAACCTGAATAAAGGTAAGCAAAGTTTCTGATTCTTTTTTTCAGCTCCCTTGCCAGCTGCAGCACTATATTTTGCCCATAATTGTGTGTGTGAAGATCCGAACGAAGATGACGGAGTCGTAAGCATTTAAAGCGTATACCGTTCGGTTGGGTGGGGTTCGGTTGCCTGTGTGTGTAAGAGTGTGACTGAGATGGAACTTAGTTCCGAAGCGATTGTGGAGGTCTTCTAACTGCGGTTCCAATCTCCCGCGAGGGACTTGGCCGGTGAAGGACCGAAGGGATTCCTATAGGATTTGTGGGTGTGTGATAGGTCCTCGACCCCCTGCAAGACACTCTTACTAAGGTAACCAAGGGCTATGGGAATTGCCATAGTAAAATTCCTAGATGGGTCAGACAAAATCAAAGACCAGAGACCAGAAGAAAGGGAGCAAATTACCAGTCATACCACCAGAAAGTCCATTAGGAATAACGATTCGAAATTGGAATGATAGGGACCCCAGAAAAGGAAAAAGTAAATTAAAAATGGTCCAGTATTATGTGACAGAATGGCCAAAGGAGCCTTTAAGACTACATGTCTTTTGGCCTGTTTTTGGAACCTTCAAAGACTGGATTTGCCAGGCCTTAAATATCCATGTTAATTCAAAGGAACTTTTTAGCCAGGAAGAAAGTGATTATGCAGGATTATGGATCAAGAGGACTTCACGTCCTTTTCCAGCCTCAATATTTACACTAAAAGCAGGTAAGAAATTTGAAGAACAAGAAGAACATGAAAAAGAAAAAGAAGATAAACGTGAGCCGTTGGATAAGCTACCACCTCCATATCCTAACAATCCACCCCCGGCGGCTCCCCCTCCGGTGGCTGTGGTATCGCCACCAGTACCACCGTTGCCCCAGCTTCCACCACCAACAGCACCAGAATTAGACTGACCTCCGGCCGCATGCAGGAGAAGCAGGACGGAAGTATCTGAGAGGGCTTCTCTATATCCCTTAAGGGAGGTAACTGGTGTATAACTGGTGCGCGTCTTGGTGGAGCAGAGACTCCCGGCGTACCCAGCACTGTTTGCTTACCTCTATTCATTCAGTGAATTGTAAACTTTGATTGTAATCCTATTTGGGACTTTTATTTATTATAACAGACAAGCTTGTAAAACGCAGACAACCAGAATCCTTACAGCAATTAGGTGGAAATCACGGCGTAAGAAACATTACCACCTCAAAGAGTAAAAACCTCAAAAGAAATGTGACTTGTAACAGGCCAGCAGCTGTGTATTTTCTGTGAAGCACCAGCTAGATTATGAACCTTGAATAGCACAGTTAAAGGGGAAACAGGGGAGGGTCGGGAGGGTCCCGGTCCTCGGCAGAAAAAAAAAGTGTATAAACTGTGTATGGAACTGGTAGGCACCCTCCTGCTTGTGGGACACCCGCCATTGTAATCTCGAATAATAATGCTACTATACTGAGATCCTCGACTCAGCCTATGCTATTTGCTACAGATTGATTCAGGGTTTTAACGTTTCAGGGATTGGGCACTAGGGTTGGGTTTCAGGGTAAGGGGTTTCAGGGTTTATGTTTAGGATTTTAAGGTTTTTAGGGTTGGAGTTTTAACGGTTAGGGTTTTAAGGATTTGGGGGTTAGGGTTTTAAGGGTTTCAGGGTTAGCGTGTTAGGGTATTAGAGTTTTTTGGGTTGTAGTGTTGATATGTTTTTTAGGGTTAGAGTCTTAAGGTTTTATTTTTGGTCAGTTATTTACGGTTAGGGTTTTAAGATCTTTTTTTTGTTTTGTTTTGTTTTGTTTTTTCAGGTTAGGTTCTCCAGGTCCAGGGTTTTGAGTATCCTAATTTTGGGGGTTTGGATTTTGAGCATCTTAATTTTGGGGGTTAGGCTTTTGTGTGCCCTAATTTTTTGGGATAGGCTTTCAAGCATCCTAAGTAATTGGGTTAGGGTTTTGAGCATCTTAATGTTTCCAGGATAGGGTTTGGAGCATCCTAAGTTTTCGGGAAAGGGTTTTGAGCATCTCAATGTTTCCAGGATAGGGTTTTGAGCGTCCTAAGTTTTTGGAATAGGGTTTGGAGAGTCCTAAGTTTTCTGGATAGAGTTTGGAGCGTCCTAATGTTTTCGGGATAGGGTTTTGAGCGTCCAAAGTGTTATAAGTTGCCCCCTTAATTAATTTTCATAGAGCATTGTATTAATCATAGAAAGGAATTTATTGAGTGAGCAAACATCAAGCAAAACAGCACTGGGCGGCCGGGGAGTCTCAGCTCTGCCAACGGCACGCACCTCACCCCTGCCAGAGTCCCTTTTTATTTATATTTTGCTAATTCCGGGATTACGCAGCACATCCTGGTATATTCTGCGACTGCGCGCGCTGTTGCTAGGGGGTCGTCTCTGTCCCTCTGGTGGTCGTGAAGATGAAGGCCGTAGTCTTCCTCGGCGTTGTGGTTCAACTTCTTTTATTATTTGGTCATGTTGGCCCAGCGTTAGACAGGAAGGCATGTATGTCGATACACTACTTTAGCAACTTATCAGGAGATGGTTACATGAGCTTTGCAACAGTGTCTTTGAACAAAAGAGGCAACTGAGATGCAGAAGGAGAATGGGTTGGGGGGTCTATTTTTTGTTACATTAAGCAAAAGTATTTTCATAATGTCTAGGCAAGCATTATGCAGCTCCTTACTTCAGCAGGGAGCTTTCGCAACTCCCGCTCCTCAAACAGAACTCCTTGTTTTTATAATACAAAAGACAATGAACAAACATTTATGGTGTATTACCCTAAGTTTTTGGGTTAGGGTTTTTTGCGTCTTAATGTTTTGGGGTTAGGGTTTGGAGCGCCCTAAGTTTTTGGGCTAGGGCTTTGAGCATTCCTAACGTTTTGGGTTGGGTTTGGGTTTTGAGCATCCTAAGATTTTGGGTTGGGGGTTTTAGGCATAGGTCTTCAGGGGTTTAGTGCGGTAAATAGTTTGGGTTAGGTCTGTAGGGGTTTCGAGGTTTTTTGGATGTTAGGGCTTGAGGCTTTTTTTGTAAGGGCGGTGAGGGTTCCAGTGAGTGCTGGTAAATGCAGTTCTCGAGCACTCGGCCTGTGATTGGCCATGCTGGCTGTGCGGGGAATGCTGGTAGGTGTAGTTTTCCGGCACTGGGAGGCCATGTTGTGTGCCCAGAGCATGCCGGGAGATGTAGTTCTCGGGACTCCGGACTTCCGGGAGGCCGTGTTGCGTACCCACAGTATGCCGGGAAATGTAGTTTTCGGATTCGGGACTTCCGGGAGGCCATGTTGAATGCCCAGAGCATACCGGGAGATGTAGTTCTCGGGAACTAGGGTTAGGGGCTAGGGCTGGGGCTAGAGTTAGGGTTTCGGGTGAGGGTTGGGGTTGGGGGTTATTGATAGGCTTAGAGGGTTAGGGTTAGGCTTAGAGGGTTAGGGTTAGGGATAGGTTAGGGGTAGGTTTAGAGGGTTAGGGTGAGGGTTAGGGGTTAGGGGTTGGGGTTGTGGTTAGGGTTAGAGTAAGGGTTAGGGTGAGAGTATTAGGGTTAGGGTTTGGGTTCAGATTAGGGTATGGGTAAGGGTTAGGGCAAGGGTAAGTGTTAGGGTAAGGCTAAGGGTAAGGGTTAGGGTAAGGCTGAGGGTGAGGATAAGGTTTAGGTTTCGGCAAAGCGTTAGGTTTATGGTAAGGGTTAGGGTTAGGGTTAAGAGTTAGGGTAAAGGATAGAGTAATGGTAAGGATAAGGGTAGGGTAAGGATTAGGGTAAGCGTTAGGGTTAGGGTTAGAGGGTTAGGGTTAGGGTTAAGGTTAGGGTTAGGGTTAGGGTTAGGGTTAGTGTTAGGGTAAGGGGTTAGGGTTAGGGTTAGGGTTAGGGTTAGGGTCTTAGGGTTAGGGTTAGGGTTAGGGTTAGGGTTAGGGTTAGGGTTAGGGTTAGGATTAGGGATACAGTTAGGGTTAGGGTTAGAATTCTGTTAGGGTTAGGGTTAGGGTTAGGGTTAGGGTTAGGGTCTTAGGTTTAGAGTTAGGGTTAGGGTTAGGGTTAGGGATACCGTTAGGGTTAGGGTTAGGGTTCGAATTCTGTTAGGGTTAGGGTTAGGGTTAGGGTTAGGGTTAGGGTTGTTAGGGTTAGGGTTAGGGTTAGGGTCTTAGGGTTAGGGTTAGGGTTAGGGTTAGGGTTAGGGTTAGGGTTAGGATTAGGGATACAGTTAGGGTTAGGGTTAGGGTTAGAATTCTGTTAGGGTTAGGGTTAGGGTTAGGGTTAGGGTTAGGGTCTTAGGGTTAGAGTTAGGGTTAGGGTTAGGGTTAGGCTTAGGGTTAGGGTTAGCGTTAGGGTTAGGGTTAGGGTTAGGGTTAGGGTTAGGGTTAGGGTTAGGGTTAGGTTAGGGTTAGGTTTAGTTTTAGGGTTTCGGTTAGGGTTAGGGTTCTGTTAGGGTTAGGGTTAGGGTTAAGGTTAGGATTAGGGATACGGTTAGGGTTAGGGTTAGAATTCTGTTAGGGTTAGGGTTAGGGTTAGGGTTAGGGTCTTAGGGTTAGAGTTAGGGTTAGGGTTAGGGATACCGTTAGGGTTAGGGTTCGGGTTCGAATTCTTTTAGGGTTAGGGTTAGGGTTAGGGTTAGGGCTAGGGTTAGGGGTTAGGGTTAGGGTTAGGGTTAGGGGTTAGGGTTAGGGTTAGGGTTAGGGTTAGAGGGTTAGGGTTGTTAGGGTTAGGATTAGTGTTAGGGTTAGGGTTAGGGTTAGGGTTAGGGTTTTGTTAGGGTTAGGGTTAGGGTTAGATTAGGGTTAGGGTTAGGGTTAGGGTTAGGGTTAGGGTTAGGGTTAGGGTTAGGGTTAGGGTTAGGGTTAAGGTTAGGGTTAGGGTTAGGGTTAGGTTTAGGGTTTTGTTATGGTTAGGGTTAGGGTTCCGTTAGGGTTAGTGTTAGGGTTAGGGTTAGGCTTAGGCTTAGGCTTAGGCTTAGGTTTAGGTTTAGGCTTAGGGTTATGTTAGGGTTAGGTTTAGGGTTAGGTTTAGGGTTAGGGTTAGGGTTAGGGTAAGGTTTAGGGTTCTGTTTGGATTAGGGTTAGGGTTAGGGTTAGGGTTAGTGTTAGGAATAGGGTTAGGGTTAGGGTTAGGTTTAGCTTTAGTGTTCGGTTCGGGTTAGGGTTAGGGTTAGGATTAGGGTTTGAGCGTTAGGTTTAGATCCGCGGGCAGCCCTTAGGATTAGGGTTAGGTTTAGGGTTGGGTTAGTGTTAGGGTTAGTTTAGGGTTAGGTTTAGTTTCTGACTACAGTAACTTGATCATCCTATAAAAATCATCCTTATTGTCTTTAGCAAAGCAATGGCTTCTATATCATCAATTAATTGTACATGCCCTTGGAAAAAGCCAAGGCAATACCTCCCTTGCTTGGAGCTGTATCCAAACGCAGTAATGTATACAATCTTTAGCAGCAGCTATTATTAGAGACAGGGAGAAGGAGGAACTTTGCCCACTGAAATTCGAAAATTTATTTGGGATAATGCTTCAGAATTTGAAAAAGATTTTCAAGCATGGTGGCAATTAGTCAACTTTACCCTTTATGCAGAAAATGATCAAATTGTGTCCTTTATACTTACTATAAGCAATGCCACCGTATACAATGTATAGCCAATCATTGCATTAGGACTCAATCATAATGGAACTATACTTTATACTAAAGGGCATAAAGTATGGGCCCATCAAAAGGGAGGAAAGTGGCAAACAATTGATGTAAATGCATGCATTGTGCATGAACAAAAAAGTTCCATCTGTGAAAGTAACACGCTGGAATCCCAAGACATTTGTCTTGACACTGAGCAAAATATTTGCCACGTTGAGATACATCCTAATGAAACCCTTGATACTGTACTTGTATATATTGGGAAAGGTTGTGTTTGCATGAGAAGTCATTGTGATTCTATAGTCGTAGATAATGCTGTGGTAGATACCAGTAATCACTTTAATGTTTGTGTTTGCAATTTTATCAAAATCTCAACCATATCACACTATCAGGTAGACCTGCGCAACAGGTATAAGGCCCTGGAGGCCGAAAGGCAATCGATGGATGGAAAAGGCTATAATCCCTCTCCACCAGAGATATTGGCAGGGTTGGAAAAGCCAACCCCCCCGTATAGTGACCACAGGCAGCAGGAAGAAAAGGTGAGTTTTAGTTGTGGGTGATTTATCAATCAGCGGAACAGAGGGTCCAATATGTAGAAGGGACCCTCCTCTAAGGGAAATCTGCTGCCTTCCTAGGGCCTGGGTTAGGACATCACAAGGAGGCTTCCCAGCTTGGTTCAACCGTCAGACTATTACCGATTGCTCGTCCTATATCTGGGAGGAGAAGGAGTGGCAACGCATAGCCTGTGAGCAATCAAAAGGGACTTCAAGGATTTGTCAATTTGTCAAAACTCAACAAAACGCAACGGAAACCACAAAACACGTCAAAAACACCCCAAAAGCGAACCGAATCAGAAGAAAAAATGTGATTTAACAACACAAAAAACCCTTAAACCTACCTGATGTTCTCCTAAATGTACAATCCACTCCCAACCACCAGAAAACCCAATGGAAACCCAAAAAAAAACAAACGGAGACCTCAAAACACGTCAAAAACACCCCAAAAAAGAATGGGATAACCCCCCAAAACGAAAGAAAACCCCAAAAAAAATAGATCCACCCCAAAATGACACTAAACCTACCTGATGTTCTCCAAAACACGCAAGTTAAACTTTTCCAACATGATGAAAAACAAGAACCCAACAAAACCCAACAGAGACCCCAAAACATGTCAAAAACACCCCAAAAAAGAACGGGATCACCCCCAAAACTGGAAGAAAATTCCCCCCCCAAAAATTTACAATTTTCACGATGATGACCAACATGAACCAAACGAAAACCCAAAAGGAGACACCAAAACACGTCAAAAACACCCCAAAAAAGAAAGGGATCGCCCATAAACTGGAAGAAAATCCCCAAAAAGCACAGATCCAATCCCAAAACCAGCCTAAACCTACCTGATGTTCTCCAAAACCCACAAATTTACCCTTTTCCACCATGATGACCATGGAAAACCCAACGAAACCCAATGGAGACAAAAAACATGTCAAAAAAAAAAACAAAAAAGAACAGGATCTCCCCCAAAAACAGAAGAAAAACCCAAATGCCATAGATCCACCCCAAAAGTCCCCCTAAGCCTACCTGATGTTCTCCAAAACCCACAATTTACCCTTTTTCACAATGATGACCAACGAGAACCCAACAAAACCCAACGGACAACCCCAAAACACGTCAAAAACACCCCAAAAAAGAACAAGATCACCCCAAAAAACAGAAGAAAACCCCAAATACCATGAATCCACCCCAAAAGTCCCCCTAAACCTACCTGAAGTTCTCCAACACCCACAATTTACCCTTTTTCAACCAAGATGCCAACAGAAAACCCAACAAAACCCAACAGAGACATCAAAACATGTCAAAAACACCCCAAAAAAGAACGGGATAACCCCCAAAACTGGAAGAAAATCCCCAAAAAGCATGGATCCAATCCCAAAACCACCCTAAACCTACCTGATCTTCTCCAAATCCCAAAGTCCACTCCCAACCACCATAAAACCCATTAGGAACTCAACAAAACGCAACAGAAACCCCAAAACACCTCAAAAACACCCCAAAAGCAAACCGGATCAGAAGAAAATACGTGATTTAACCCCAAGAAAACCCTTAAACCTACCTGATCTTCTCCAAATCCCAAAATCCACTCCCACCCACCATAAAACCCATTAGGAACTCAACAAAACGCAACGGAAACCCCAAAACACGTCAAAAACACCCCAAAAAAGAACTGGATCAGAAGAAAAAAAAAACAAAACTATGCATTTCCCTCCCAAATCACCCTAAACTCACCTGATCTTCTTCAAAACCCACAATCCACTCCCATTTAGCTTAACGACCAACGAGAACCCAACAAAACCCAACGGAGACCCCAAAAACGTCAAAAACACACCAAAAAAGAACTGGTTCAACCCCAACAACGAAAGAAAACCCCAAAAGCCATAGATCCACACCAAAAATCCCCCTAAACCAACCTGAAGTTCTCCAAAACCCACAATTTACACTTTTCCACATTGATGACCATGGAAAACCCAACGAAACCCAACGGAGACCACAAAACATGTCAAAAAAAAAAAAAAAAAAAAAAAGAAAGGGATCACCCCCAAAATTGGAAGAAAATCCTTCAAAATCATAGATCCACCCCAAAACCACCCTAAACCTACCTGATGATCTCCAAAACCCACAATTTACAATTTTCCACCACCATGACCATGGAAAACCCAACGAAACCCAACGGAGACCCCAAAAGAAGTCAAAAACACCCCAAACAAGAACGGGATAAACCCTAAAAACGAAAGAAAACCCCAAAACCCATAGATCCACACCAAAAGTCCCCCTAAACCTACCTGATGTTCTCCAAAACCCACAATTTACACTTTTTCACCAGGATGACCAACATGAACCAAACGAAAACCCAAAACGAGACACCAAAACACGTCAAAAACACCCCAAAAATAAAGGGATCACCCATAAACTGGAAGAAAATCCCCAAAAAGCACGGATCCAATCCCAAAACCACCCTAAACCTACCTGATGATCTCCAAAACCCACAATTTACCATTTTCCACCACGATGACCAACGAGTACACAACAAAACCCAACGGAGACCCCCAAACACCTCAAAAATTTCCCAAAAAAGAACAGGACCACCCCAAGAAACAGAAGAAAACACCAAAAAACATGACTCTGCCCCAAAAGTCCCCCTAAACCTACCTGATGTTCTCCAAAACCCACAATTTACACTTTTTCACCATGATGACCAACAAGAACCCAACTAAAACCCAACGGAGACCCCAAAACACGTCATAAACACCCCAAAAAAGAACAGGATCACCCCAAAAAAAACAGAAGAAAAGACCAAATACCATGAATCCACCCCCAAATTCCCCTAAACCTACCTGAAGTTCTCCAAAACCCACAATTTACAATTTTCCACCACCATGACCACATAAAACCCAAGGAATACCAACGGAGACCCCAAAACACGTCAAAAACACCCCAAAAAAGAACGGGATCACCCCCAAAAACAAAAGAAAATCCCCCAAAACCATAGATCCAATCCCAAAACCAACCTAAACCTACTTGATGTTCTCCAAAACCAACAATTTACCCTTTTCCACCATGATGACCACGGAAAACGCAACAAAACCCAATGGAGACCCCAAAACACGTCAAAAACACCCCCAAAATGAATTGGATCACCCCCCCCAAAAAAAAAAAAAAAAAAAAAAAAAGAAGAAAACCCCATATATCATGAATCCACCCCAAAAGTCCCCCTAAACCTACCTGATGTTCTCCAAAACCCACAATTTACACTTTTCCACCATGATGACAACGGAAAACCCAACGAAACCCAACGAAGAACACAAAACACGTCAGAAACACCTCAAAAATGAATTCGATCACCCCAAAACTGGAACAAAATCCCCCAAAACCATAGATCCACCACAAAAACACCCTAAATCTACCTGATGTTCTCCAAAACCCACAATTTACACTTTTCCACCATGATGACCACGGAAAACCCAACGAAACCCAACGGAGACCACAAAACACGTCAAAAACACGCCCAAAACCAACTGGATCACTAGAAAAAACAGAAGAAAACCCTAAAAACCATGAATCTGCCCCAAAAGTCCTCATAAACCTACCTGATGTTCTCCAAAACCCACAATTTACACTTTTCCACCATGATGACCATGGAAAACCCAACGAAACCCAACGGAGAACCCAAAACACGTCCAAAACACCCCAAACAAGAACAGGATCACCCCCAAAACCAAAGAAAACCCCAAAAAGCACGGATCCAATCCCAAAACCACTCTAAACGTACCTGATGTTCTCCAAATCCAAATGTCCACTCCCAACCACCATAAAACCCATTAGGAACTCAACGAAACCCAACGGAAACCCCAAAACATGTCAAAAACACCCCAAAAAAGAACTGAATCAGAAGAAAAAACACCAAAAACTATGAATTTCCCCGCAAAACCACCCTAAACTCACCTGATCTTCTTCAAAACCCACAATCCACTCCCATTTCCCTTAAGGACCAACGAGAATCCAACTAAAACCCAACGGAGACCCCAAAACAAGTCAAAAACACCCCAAACAAGAACGGAATCACCCCCTAAACTGGAAGAAAATCCCCAAAAAACATAGATCCACCCCAAAACGACACTAAACCTACCTGATGTTCTCCAAAACACGCAAGTTAAACTTTTCCAACATGATGAAAAACAAGAACCCAACAAAACCCAACAGAGACCCCAAAACATGTCAAAAACACCCCAAAAAAAGAACGGGATCACCCCCAAAACTGGAAGAAAATTCCCCCCCCCCAAAAAATTTACAATTTTCACCATGATGACCAACATGAACCAAACGAAAACCCAAAAGGAGACACCAAAACACGTCAAAAACACCCCAAAAAAAGAAAGGGATCGCCCATAAACTGGAAGAAAATCCCCAAAAAGCACAGATCCAATCCCAAAACCAGCCTAAACCTACCTGATGTTCTCCAAAACCCACAAATTTACCCTTTTCCACCATGATGACCATGGAAAACCCAACGAAACCCAATGGAGACAAAAAACATGTCAAAAAAAAAAAAAACAAAAAAGAACAGGATCTCCCCCAAAAACAGAAGAAAAACCCAAATGCCATAGATCCACCCCAAAAGTCCCCCTAAGCCTACCTGATGTTCTCCAAAACCCACAATTTACCCTTTTTCACAATGATGACCAACGAGAACCCAACAAAACCCAACGGACAACCCCAAAACACGTCAAAAACACCCCAAAAAAAGAACAAGATCACCCCAAAAAAGAGAAGAAAACCCCAAATACCATGAATCCACCCCAAAAGTCCCCCTAAACCTACCTGAAGTTCTCCAACACCCACAATTTACCCTTTTTCAACCAAGATGCCAACAGAAAACCCAACAAAACCCAACAGAGACATCAAAACATGTCAAAAACACCCCAAAAAAGAACGGGATAACCCCCAAAACTGGAAGAAAATCCCCAAAAAGCATGGATCCAATCCCAAAACCACCCTAAACCTACCTGATCTTCTCCAAATCCCAAAGTCCACTCCCAACCACCATAAAACCCATTAGGAACTCAACAAAACGCAACAGAAACCCCAAAACACCTCAAAAACACCCCAAAAGCAAACCGGATCAGAAGAAAATACGTGATTTAACCCCAAGAAAACCCTTAAACCTACCTGATCTTCTCCAAATCCCAAAATCCACTCCCACCCACCATAAAACCCATTAGGAACTCAACAAAACGCAATGGAAACCCCAAAACACGTCAAAAACACCCCAAAAAAGAACTGGATCAGAAGAAAAAAAAAACAAAACTATGCATTTCCCTCCCAAATCACCCTAAACTCACCTGATCTTCTTCAAAACCCACAATCCACTCCCATTTAGCTTAACGACCAACGAGAACCCAACAAAACCCAACGGAGACCCCAAAAACGTCAAAAACACACCAAAAAAGAACTGGTTCAACCCCAACAACGAAAGAAAACCCCAAAAGCCATAGATCCACACCAAAAATCCCCCTAAACCAACCTGAAGTTCTCCAAAACCCACAATTTACACTTTTCCACATTGATGACCATGGAAAACCCAATGAAACCCAACGGAGACCACAAAACACGTCAAAAAAAAAAAAAAAAAAAAAAAGAAAGGGATCACCCCCAAAATTGGAAGAAAATCCTTCAAAATCATAGATCCACCCCAAAACCACCTTAAACCTACCTGATGATCTCCAAAACCCACAATTTACAATTTTCCACCACCATGACCATGGAAAACCCAACGAAACCCAACGGAGTCCCCAAAAGAAGTCAAAAACACCCCAAACAAGAACGGGATAAACCCTAAAAATGAAAGAAAACCCCAAAACCCATAGATCCACACCAAAAGTCCCCCTAAACCTACCTGATGTTCTCCAAAACCCACAATTTACACTTTTTCACCAGGATGACCAACATGAACCAAACGAAAACCCAAAACGAGACACCAAAACACGTCAAAAACACCCCAAAAATAAAGGGATCACCCATAAACTGGAAGAAAATCCCCAAAAAGCACGGATCCAATCCCAAAACCACCCTAAACCTACCTGATGATCTCCAAAACCCACAATTTACCATTTTCCACCACGATGACCAACGAGTACACAACAAAACCCAACGGAGACCCCCAAACACCTCAAAAATTTCCCAAAAAAGAACAGGACCACCCCAAGAAACAGAAGAAAACACCAAAAAACATGACTCTGCCCCAAAAGTCCCCCTAAACCTACCTGATGTTCTCCAAAAGCCACAATTTACACTTTTTCACCATGATGACCAACAAGAACCCAACTAAAACCCAACGGAGACCCCAAAACACGTCATAAACACCCCAAAAAAGAACAGGATCAACCAAAAAAAAACAGAAGAAAAGACCAAATACCATGAATCCACCCCCAAATTCCCCTAAACCTACCTGAAGTTCTCCAAAACCCACAATTTACAATTTTCCACCACCATGACCACATAAAACCCAAGGAATACCAACGGAGACCCCAAAACACGTCAAAAACACCCCAAAAAAGAACGGGATCACCCCCAAAAACAAAAGAAAATCCCCCAAAACCATAGATCCAATCCCAAAACCAACCTAAACCTACTTGATGTTCTCCAAAACCAACAATTTACCCTTTTCCACCATGATGACCACGGAAAACGCAACAAAACCCAATGGAGACCCCAAAACACGTCAAAAACACCCCCAAAATGAATTGGATCACCCCCCCCCAAAAAAAAAAAAAAAAAAAAAAAAGAAGAAAACCCCATATATCATGAATCCACCCCAAAAGTCCCCCTAAACCTACCTGATGTTCTCCAAAACCCACAATTTACACTTTTCCACCATGATGACAACGGAAAACCCAACGAAACCCAACGAAGAACACAAAACACGTCAGAAACACCTCAAAAATGAATTCGATCACCCCAAAACTGGAACAAAATCCCCCAAAACCATAGATCCACCACAAAAACACCCTAAATCTACCTGATGTTCTCCAAAACCCACAATTTACACTTTTCCACCATGATGACCACGGAAAACCCAACGAAACCCAACGGAGACCACAAAACACGTCAAAAACACGCCCAAAACCAACTGGATCACTAGAAAAAACAGAAGAAAACCCTAAAAACCATGAATCTGCCCCAAAAGTCCTCATAAACCTACCTGATGTTCTCCAAAACCCACAATTTACACTTTTCCACCATGATGACCATGGAAAACCCAACGAAACCCAACGGAGAACCCAAAACACGTCCAAAACACCCCAAACAAGAACAGGATCACCCCCAAAACCAAAGAAAACCCCAAAAAGCACGGATCCAATCCCAAAACCACTCTAAACGTACCTGATGTTCTCCAAATCCAAATGTCCACTCCCAACCACCATAAAACCCATTAGGAACTCAACGAAACCCAACGGAAACCCCAAAACATGTCAAAAACACCCCAAAAAAGAACTGAATCAGAAGAAAAAACACCAAAAACTATGAATTTCCCCGCAAAACCACCCTAAACTCACCTGATCTTCTTCAAAACCCACAATCCACTCCCATTTCCCTTAAGGACCAACGAGAATCCAACTAAAACCCAACGGAGACCCCAAAACAAGTCAAAAACACCCCAAACAAGAACAGGATAACCCCTAAAAAAGAAAGAAAACCCCAAAAAAACATAAATCCACCCCAAAACCACACTAAACCTACCTGATGTTCTCCAAATCCCAAAGTCCACTCCCAACAAACTTAAAACACATTAGGAAATCAACAAAACACAACGGAAACCCCAAAACACGTCAAAAACACCACAAAAAAAAAGCGGGATCACCCCCAAAACTGAAAGAAAACCCTAAAAGCCGTTGATCCACCCCAAAAGTCCCCCTAAACCTACCTGATGTTCTCCAATACCCACAATTTACCCGTTTTCACCATGATGAACAACAAGAACCCAACAAAAACCAACGGAGACCCCAAAACACGTCAAAAACACCCCAAAAAAGAACTGAATCAGAAGAAAAAACACCAAAAACTATCAATTTCCCCGCAAAACCACCCTAAACTCACCTGATCTTCTTCAAAACCCACAATCCACTCCCATTTCCCTTAAGGACCAACGAGAATCCAACTAAAACCCAACGGAGACCCCAAAACAAGTCAAAAACACCCCAAACAAGAACGGAATCACCCCCTAAACTGGAAGAAAATCCCCAAAAAACATAGATCCACCCCAAAACGACACTAAACCTACCTGATGTTCTCCAAAACACGCAAGTTAAACTTTTCCAACATGATGAAAAACAAGAACCCAACAAAACCCAACAGAGACCCCAAAACATGTCAAAAACACCCCAAAAAAGAACGGGATCACCCCCAAAACTGGAAGAAAATTCCCCCCCCCAAAAAATTTACAATTTTCACGATGATGACCAACATGAACCAAACGAAAACCCAAAAGGAGACACCAAAACACGTCAAAAACACCCCAAAAAAGAAAGGGATCGCCCATAAACTGGAAGAAAATCCCCAAAAAGCACAGATCCAATCCCAAAACCAGCCTAAACCTACCTGATGTTCTCCAAAACCCACAAATTTACCCTTTTCCACCATGATGACCATGGAAAACCCAACGAAACCCAATGGAGACAAAAAACATGTCAAAAAAAAAAAAACAAAAAAGAACAGGATCTCCCCCAAAAACAGAAGAAAAACCCAAATGCCATAGATCCACCCCAAAAGTCCCCCTAAGCCTACCTGATGTTCTCCAAAACCCACAATTCACCCTTTTTCACAATGATGACCAACGAGAACCCAACAAAACCCAACGGACAACCCCAAAACACGTCAAAAACACCCCAAAAAAGAACAAGATCACCCCAAAAAACAGAAGAAAACCCCAAATACCATGAATCCACCCCAAAAGTCCCCCTAAACCTACCTGAAGTTCTCCAACACCCACAATTTACCCTTTTTCAACCAAGATGCCAACAGAAAACCCAACAAAACCCAACAGAGACATCAAAACATGTCAAAAACACCCCAAAAAAGAACGGGATAACCCCCAAAACTGGAAGAAAATCCCCAAAAAGCATGGATCCAATCCCAAAACCACCCTAAACCTACCTGATCTTCTCCAAATCCCAAAGTCCACTCCCAACCACCATAAAACCCATTAGGAACTCAACAAAACGCAACAGAAACCCCAAAACACCTCAAAAACACCCCAAAAGCAAACCGGATCAGAAGAAAATACGTGATTTAACCCCAAGAAAACCCTTAAACCTACCTGATCTTCTCCAAATCCCAAAATCCACTCCCACCCACCATAAAACCCATTAGGAACTCAACAAAACGCAATGGAAACCCCAAAACACGTCAAAAACACCCCAAAAAAGAACTGGATCAGAAGAAAAAAAAAACCAAAACTATGCATTTCCCTCCCAAATCACCCTAAACTCACC
Organism: Aythya marila; assembly: GCF_965140915.1. Classification (NCBI taxonomy): domain Eukaryota; kingdom Metazoa; phylum Chordata; class Aves; order Anseriformes; family Anatidae; genus Aythya; species Aythya marila. The sequence continues at coordinate 6,134 of NW_028136989.1, read as the reverse complement.
TGATCTTCTTCAAAACCCACAATCCACTCCCATTTAGCTTAACGACCAACGAGAACCCAACAAAACCCAACGGAGACCCCAAAAACGTCAAAAACACACCAAAAAAGAACTGGTTCAACCCCAACAACGAAAGAAAACCCCAAAAGCCATAGATCCACACCAAAAATCCCCCTAAACCAACCTGAAGTTCTCCAAAACCCACAATTTACACTTTTCCACATTGATGACCATGGAAAACCCAACGAAACCCAACGGAGACCACAAAACACGTCAAAAAAAAAAAAAAAAAAAGAAAGGGATCACCCCCAAAATTGGAAGAAAATCCTTCAAAATCATAGATCCACCCCAAAACCACCCTAAACCTACCTGATGATCTCCAAAACCCACAATTTACAATTTTCCACCACCATGACCATGGAAAACCCAACGAAACCCAACGGAGACCCCAAAAGAAGTCAAAAACACCCCAAACAAGAACGGGATAAACCCTAAAAACGAAAGAAAACCCCAAAACCCATAGATCCACACCAAAAGTCCCCCTAAACCTACCTGATGTTCTCCAAAACCCACAATTTACACTTTTTCACCAGGATGACCAACATGAACCAAACGAAAACCCAAAACGAGACACCAAAACACGTCAAAAACACCCCAAAAATAAAGGGATCACCCATAAACTGGAAGAAAATCCCCAAAAAGCACGGATCCAATCCCAAAACCACCCTAAACCTACCTGATGATCTCCAAAACCCACAATTTACCATTTTCCACCACGATGACCAACGAGTACACAACAAAACCCAACGGAGACCCCCAAACACCTCAAAAATTTCCCAAAAAAGAACAGGACCACCCCAAGAAACAGAAGAAAACACCAAAAAACATGACTCTGCCCCAAAAGTCCCCCTAAACCTACCTGATGTTCTCCAAAACCCACAATTTACACTTTTTCACCATGATGACCAACAAGAACCCAACTAAAACCCAACGGAGACCCCAAAACACGTCATAAACACCCCAAAAAAGAACAGGATCACCCAAAAAAAAACAGAAGAAAAGACCAAATACCATGAATCCACCCCCAAATTCCCCTAAACCTACCTGAAGTTCTCCAAAACCCACAATTTACACTTTTCCACCATGATGACAACGGAAAACCCAACGAAACCCAACGAAGAACACAAAACACGTCAGAAACACCTCAAAAATGAATTCGATCACCCCAAAACTGGAACAAAATCCCCCAAAACCATAGATCCACCACAAAAACACCCTAAATCTACCTGATGTTCTCCAAAACCCACAATTTACACTTTTCCACCATGATGACCACGGAAAACCCAACGAAACCCAACGGAGACCACAAAACACGTCAAAAACACGCCCAAAACCAACTGGATCACTAGAAAAAACAGAAGAAAACCCTAAAAACCATGAATCTGCCCCAAAAGTCCTCATAAACCTACCTGATGTTCTCCAAAACCCACAATTTACACTTTTCCACCATGATGACCATGGAAAACCCAACGAAACCCAACGGAGAACCCAAAACACGTCCAAAACACCCCAAACAAGAACAGGATCACCCCCAAAACCAAAGAAAACCCCAAAAAGCACGGATCCAATCCCAAAACCACTCTAAACGTACCTGATGTTCTCCAAATCCAAATGTCCACTCCCAACCACCATAAAACCCATTAGGAACTCAACGAAACCCAACGGAAACCCCAAAACATGTCAAAAACACCCCAAAAAATAACTGAATCAGAAGAAAAAACACCAAAAACTATGAATTTCCCCGCAAAACCACCCTAAACTCACCTGATCTTCTTCAAAACCCACAATCCACTCCCATTTCCCTTAAGGACCAACGAGAATCCAACTAAAACCCAACGGAGACCCCAAAACAAGTCAAAAACACCCCAAACAAGAACAGGATAACCCCTAAAAAAGAAAGAAAACCCCAAAAAAACATAAATCCACCCCAAAACCACACTAAACCTACCTGATGTTCTCCAAATCCCAAAGTCCACTCCCAACAAACTTAAAACACATTAGGAAATCAACAAAACACAACGGAAACCCCAAAACACGTCAAAAACACCACAAAAAAAAAGCGGGATCACCCCCAAAACTGAAAGAAAACCCTAAAAGCCGTTGATCCACCCCAAAAGTCCCCCTAAACCTACCTGATGTTCTCCAATACCCACAATTTACCCGTTTTCACCATGATGAACAACAAGAACCCAACAAAAACCAACGGAGACCCCAAAACACGTCAAAAACACCCCAAAAAAGAACTGAATCAGAAGAAAAAACACCAAAAACTATCAATTTCCCCGCAAAACCACCCTAAACTCACCTGATCTTCTTCAAAACCCACAATCCACTCCCATTTCCCTTAAGGACCAACGAGAATCCAACTAAAACCCAACGGAGACCCCAAAACAAGTCAAAAACACCCCAAACAAGAACGGAATCACCCCCTAAACTGGAAGAAAATCCCCAAAAAACATAGATCCACCCCAAAACGACACTAAACCTACCTGATGTTCTCCAAAACACGCAAGTTAAACTTTTCCAACATGATGAAAAACAAGAACCCAACAAAACCCAACAGAGACCCCAAAACATGTCAAAAACACCCCAAAAAAGAACGGGATCACCCCCAAAACTGGAAGAAAATTCCCCCCCCCAAAAAATTTACAATTTTCACGATGATGACCAACATGAACCAAACGAAAACCCAAAAGGAGACACCAAAACACGTCAAAAACACCCCAAAAAAGAAAGGGATCGCCCATAAACTGGAAGAAAATCCCCAAAAAGCACAGATCCAATCCCAAAACCAGCCTAAACCTACCTGATGTTCTCCAAAACCCACAAATTTACCCTTTTCCACCATGATGACCATGGAAAACCCAACGAAACCCAATGGAGACAAAAAACATGTCAAAAAAAAAAAAACAAAAAAGAACAGGATCTCCCCCAAAAACAGAAGAAAAACCCAAATGCCATAGATCCACCCCAAAAGTCCCCCTAAGCCTACCTGATGTTCTCCAAAACCCACAATTCACCCTTTTTCACAATGATGACCAACGAGAACCCAACAAAACCCAACGGACAACCCCAAAACACGTCAAAAACACCCCAAAAAAGAACAAGATCACCCCAAAAAACAGAAGAAAACCCCAAATACCATGAATCCACCCCAAAAGTCCCCCTAAACCTACCTGAAGTTCTCCAACACCCACAATTTACCCTTTTTCAACCAAGATGCCAACAGAAAACCCAACAAAACCCAACAGAGACATCAAAACATGTCAAAAACACCCCAAAAAAGAACGGGATAACCCCCAAAACTGGAAGAAAATCCCCAAAAAGCATGGATCCAATCCCAAAACCACCCTAAACCTACCTGATCTTCTCCAAATCCCAAAGTCCACTCCCAACCACCATAAAACCCATTAGGAACTCAACAAAACGCAACAGAAACCCCAAAACACCTCAAAAACACCCCAAAAGCAAACCGGATCAGAAGAAAATACGTGATTTAACCCCAAGAAAACCCTTAAACCTACCTGATCTTCTCCAAATCCCAAAATCCACTCCCACCCACCATAAAACCCATTAGGAACTCAACAAAACGCAATGGAAACCCCAAAACACGTCAAAAACACCCCAAAAAAGAACTGGATCAGAAGAAAAAAAAAAACAAAACTATGCATTTCCCTCCCAAATCACCCTAAACTCACCTGATCTTCTTCAAAACCCACAATCCACTCCCATTTAGCTTAACGACCAACGAGAACCCAACAAAACCCAACGGAGACCCCAAAAACGTCAAAAACACCCCAAAAAAGAACTGGTTCAACCCCAACAACGAAAGAAAACCCCAAAAGCCATAGATCCACACCAAAAATCCCCCTAAACCAACCTGAAGTTCTCCAAAACCCACAATTTACACTTTTCCACATTGATGACCATGGAAAACCCAATGAAACCCAACGGAGACCACAAAACACGTCAAAAAAAAAAAAAAAAAAAAAAAAAGAAAGGGATCACCCCCAAAATTGGAAGAAAATCCTTCAAAATCATAGATCCACCCCAAAACCACCCTAAACCTACCTGATGATTTCCAAAACCCACAATTTACAATTTTCCACCACCATGACCATGGAAAACCCAACGAAACCCAACGGAGTCCCCAAAAGAAGTCAAAAACACCCCAAACAAGAACGGGATAAACCCTAAAAACGAAAGAAAACCCCAAAACCCATAGATCCACACCAAAAGTCCCCCTAAACCTACCTGATGTTCTCCAAAACCCACAATTTACACTTTTTCACCGGGATGACCAACATGAACCAAACGAAAACCCAAAACGAGACACCAAAACACGTCAAAAACACCCCAAAAATAAAGGGATCACCCATAAACTGGAAGAAAATCCCCAAAAAGCACGGATCCAATCCCAAAACCACCCTAAACCTACCTGATGATCTCCAAAACCCACAATTTACCATTTTCCACCACGATGACCAACGAGTACACAACAAAACCCAACGGAGACCCCCAAACACCTCAAAAATTTCCCAAAAAAGAACAGGACCACCCCAAGAAACAGAAGAAAACACCAAAAAACATGACTCTGCCCCAAAAGTCCCCCTAAACCTACCTGATGTTCTCCAAAACCCACAATTTACACTTTTTCACCATGATGACCAACAAGAACCCAACTAAAACCCAACGGAGACCCCAAAACACGTCATAAACACCCCAAAAAAGAACAGGATCACCCAAAAAAAAACAGAAGAAAAGACCAAATACCATGAATCCACCCCCAAATTCCCCTAAACCTACCTGAAGTTCTCCAAAACCCACAATTTACAATTTTCCACCACCATGACCACATAAAACCCAAGGAATACCAACGGAGACCCCAAAACACGTCAAAAACACCCCAAAAAAGAACGGGATCACCCCCAAAAACAAAAGAAAATCCCCCAAAACCATAGATCCAATCCCAAAACCAACCTAAACCTACTTGATGTTCTCCAAAACCAACAATTTACCCTTTTCCACCATGATGACCACGGAAAACGCAACAAAACCCAATGGAGACCCCAAAACACGTCAAAAACACCCCCAAAATGAATTGGATCACCCCCCCCCAAAAAAAAAAAAAAAAAAAAAAAAGAAGAAAACCCCATATATCATGAATCCACCCCAAAAGTCCCCCTAAACCTACCTGATGTTCTCCAAAACCCACAATTTACACTTTTCCACCATGATGACAACGGAAAACCCAACGAAACCCAACGAAGAACACAAAACACGTCAGAAACACCTCAAAAATGAATTCGATCACCCCAAAACTGGAACAAAATCCCCCAAAACCATAGATCCACCACAAAAACACCCTAAATCTACCTGATGTTCTCCAAAACCCACAATTTACACTTTTCCACCATGATGACCACGGAAAACCCAACGAAACCCAACGGAGACCACAAAACACGTCAAAAACACGCCCAAAACCAACTGGATCACTAGAAAAAACAGAAGAAAACCCTAAAAACCATGAATCTGCCCCAAAAGTCCTCATAAACCTACCTGATGTTCTCCAAAACCCACAATTTACACTTTTCCACCATGATGACCATGGAAAACCCAACGAAACCCAACGGAGAACCCAAAACACGTCCAAAACACCCCAAACAAGAACAGGATCACCCCCAAAACCAAAGAAAACCCCAAAAAGCACGGATCCAATCCCCAAACCACTCTAAACGTACCTGATGTTCTCCAAATCCAAATGTCCACTCCCAACCACCATAAAACCCATTAGGAACTCAACGAAACCCAACGGAAACCCCAAAACATGTCAAAAACACCCCAAAAAATAACTGAATCAGAAGAAAAAACACCAAAAACTATGAATTTCCCCGCAAAACCACCCTAAACTCACCTGATCTTCTTCAAAACCCACAATCCACTCCCATTTCCCTTAAGGACCAACGAGAATCCAACTAAAACCCAACGGAGACCCCAAAACAAGTCAAAAACACCCCAAACAAGAACAGGATAACCCCTAAAAAAGAAAGAAAACCCCAAAAAAACATAAATCCACC
>NW_028136990.1:0-3000 GCF_965140915.1 Aythya marila | reverse complement strand
GAGGGGGGAGGGGGGAGGGGGGAGGGGGGAGGGGGGAGGGGGAGGGGGGAGGGGAAGGAGAGGAGAGGAGAGGAGAGGAGAGAGGAGAGGAAGGAGAGGAGAGGAGAGGAGAGGAGAGGAGAGAGAGAGGAGAGGAGAGGAGAGGAGAGGAGAGGAGAGGAGAGAGAGAGAGAGAGAGGAGAGGAGAGGAGAGGAGAGGAGAGGAGAGGAGAGGAGAGGAGAGGAGAGGAGAGGAGAGGAGAGGAGAGGAGAGGAGAGGAGAGGAGAGGAGGAGAGGAGAGGAGAGGAGAAAACTCCTCAATTTATTATACACACTCCTTCCTGCTTTAAAAGTACAGCTCTGCACTGGCAAACAAACAATTCTTCTCCCTCTTTGTGCCTCTCTCTTTAACAAAAAGAAACATTACATGTTTGAGTAGATACAAGAGGTACCATTAAGACACAGAAAATTGAAAACCTAGACTGCAATAAAATTGCAGACACAGGGGAATTAGTAATAGCTTCTCCATGTTTTAGTAGAATACTTCCTTTTTATTCACCCAGCAAACAGTGTTCACAAACAACAGCGAAGAACAAAAGCTGTGATTTATATATAACTGGCAGTATACATGCACCCCTGACCTCCTGCCGCCTACCTTGCCCTCAGCACCAGAAGCAATTTATGGAGACCGGTCTAAATAAAACATTAAAGAGTCAAGGCCACAAACTGACAGCAAGGAAAATCAATGGCTCCAGAAACCAGCTGGTAGGATCGATAAAAGAGATTAGGCATCACAAGCTAGCATAGGGCACTTACAGGTAAATGTGGCTTACACTTCATCTGACAGGGCTCTCTCCGCATCAGGATAAAAACTGTTATAGAAATAGATGCGCACTGAGTAGCCAGTGGAAGACGCTCCTTAGCTGCAAACACTAAATGCTGACCTCTGAATAAAAAGGATTTATACTTAGGCCACAGGGAATTTCCAATTGCTTTTCCAGAGTCATCTCACACACCTGTGCCTTTGCCCATAGGAATTGTTTCAGATACGGGTTTGGAGAACTCTCTGTTTTTTTCTTTGTTTGTTTTGCTTTCCTGGATTGTTTTTCAAATCCTTTCCTTACAACATCTTACTGAGTTACTTTGCTCTGTATAACCCGTGCCTCTATAACCACTGCATTACATGATACATTACATTGGAGTAGGAGACTTCTGCTGAAATCAGTTCAACACCTTTAGTTTCTACAGATCTAGCTTGGGGACATGAAACTTGCTAATGCATGGGGCAACTTCAGTTTCTGCAGTGGCATCTTTCACCTCAGCCTGTATTCTGTCTGGGCTGTATCAAATGCACAGCTGGACCTAGATGAATGAAGAGCCATCCTTATTATCAAGCGAGAGCATGGCTATTTTTTCACAGCCTGTGTGCCTTTTAACAGATCATAAATGTTAATGTTTTATTATCTGTGATCATCCAGTCACCAGCATGAATCTAAAGCTGATTGATAGCAGCAGTCTGTGTTCTATTATTCTGTCCAGACCTGTGACTGCAACAGTATTTATTATCCCACTCAAGGCTCCCAGCTCTTTTTAAATTTTATCTTTTTCCTTTTTAGTTATTTTTTCAAATGAGTCCATACCTTGTTTCTTCAGAAATATAACATGAAACTTTTAGCTTAGTAGACTTCTGAGAGAAACCACAGATATACTGCTTCCTTAGGCAAACTTGAATTTAGACTTCCAGGTTAGGCTAGAATAGCTATCTAAACTACTTGCTACCCCTAAAAAAAGGGGGTGTGGGTGTGGGAGGGAGACATTATTTCAACCAGGTATCCCTTCCTTCCTTTCATAAACTTCTACACTCCAAAGAACCATAAGCATTCATTTTAACAGATCCAAAAAATGCTACAGGTGGGAGAAAAAAAGTAAGATCTTAAAAGTCTTTCATTTAAATTCAATATCACTTACAGGTCAATGTCTGTTAGAGACATAACAACACTTGACAAATGAGTAGATAGGGTCTGTAATAGCTTCAGTTTAAAATTGATACAAGAGCCTCACTAGCCTCACATGGGCTGTACTTGTGAAATGAAAAGATAGGTGATATTAAAATGAGCCATGTCAAAAAACACAGCCTTTGCTGCAATATGAGCAGCTTATGGGTAGCTTATGATAGGGACAAAAATAAATAAATTAATTAATCCATTATTAAACTAATAAAACAAAACTAGGAGCACAGTAACTAACAGCATGCACACATCTTTATATTATAGAGGCCTGTAAAATCTTTCCTTCCTGCCACTCAGATTGCTTGTATTTTTTCTGGTTTACTTGCTACCATGCAGCTCTCAACTTACACTATACTCAATATGCTTGACATTTGAAAGAAAATGTGTGTGCATTTCCTCTATTAAGAAGAGTGACCTGACAAACATGCCTTCACATGTCTTAGCAGCATGTCAAAAATAAACTCACTGAGACCACAGTGCATCCATTCTGTCATATTAATGAAATCCCCAATAGTCTCAAACTTCATCTTAGATTCCAAGGAAATAAATAACTTACAAGAGAAGAGGAAGATGCATGTTCTTACTCTGATTTAGTATCTCCATCAAGGTTATATATGCTGGTCATGATGGGCTTTTTGGTGTTGGATGCTGTACAAACCACACAAGTGCAGACTTATATCTTTGGAGAAATTGAAATCAATAGGGATTTAGTACCTAATTACTCTGGAGGAGCTGCATCACAGTTCTACTTCAAGATGGAAGAAATGTGTAGATTTCTTGAGTCACCTTTAAGTGAGCTAGCACAAGTGTTGCTAGCAGCCTTGCCGTAGTAACATGGCACAAGCATGGCATAGTAACTCAGCACAAGCTAATTTCTCAAGTACATGGTTGTCCTCCCTGCTAGTATTTGCATGCTTTTCTGGGTTCCCTGCTACTGTGGTTGTGGGGCTAATACCATTTGAAACAATATTGCAAATGTTCCTTCTGTAGTATTCACGATAATAAAAGTGT
>NW_028136991.1:0-31564 GCF_965140915.1 Aythya marila | reverse complement strand
GGGTGTTTTTGACGTGTTTTGGTGTGTCCATTAGGTTTTGTTGGGTTCTTGTTTGTCATTATGTTAAATAGGTGTGGATTGTGGGTTTTGGAGAAGATCAGGTAGGTTTAGGGTGGTTTTGGGGTGGATCTATGGTTTTGGGGGATTTTCTTCCAGTTTTGGGGGTGATGCCGTTCTTGTTTGGGGTGTTTTTGACGTTTTTTGGGGTCTCTGTTGGGTTCTGTTGGGTTCTCGTTGGTCATCATGTTGGAAAAGGGTACATTATGGTTTTTGGAGAAGATCAGGTAGGTTTAGGGTGGTTTTGGGTGGATCTATGGTTTTGGCGGATTTTCTTCCAGTTTTGGTAGTGATGCCATTCTTGTTTGGGGTGTTTTTGACGTTTTTTGGGGTCTCCGTTGGGTTTTGTTGGGTTCTCGTTGGTTATCATGGAGGAAAAGGGTAAATTGTGGGTTTTGGAGAACATCAGGTAGGTTTAGGGTGGTTTTGGGGTGGATCTATGGTTTTGGCGTATTTTCTTCCAGTTTGGGGGTGATGCCGATATTTTTTGGGGTGTTTTTTACGTGTTTTGGGGTCTCCATTAGGTTTTGTTGGGTTCTTGTTTGTCATTATGTTAAATAGGAGTGGATTGTGGGTTTTGGAGAACATCAGGTAGTTTTAGGGTGGTTTTGGGGTGGATCTATGGTTTTGGGGGATTTTCTTCCAGTTTTGGTGGTGATGCCGTTCTTGTTTGGGGTGTTTTTGACGTTTTTTGGGGTCTCTGTTGAGTTCTGTTGGGTTCTCGTTGGTCATCGTGTTGTAAAAGTGTAAATTGTGGTTTTTGGAAAACATCAGGTAGGTTTAGGGTGTCTTTGGGGTGGATCTATGGTTTTGGGGGTTTTCTTCCAGTTTTGGGGTGATGCCATTCTTGTTTGGGGTATTTTTTAAGGTTTTTGTGGTCTCTGTTTGGTTTTGTTGGGTTCTCGTTGGTCATCGTGTTGTAAAAGTGTAAATTGTGGGTTTTGGAGAACTTCAGGTAGGTTTAGGGGGAGTTTTCGCGTGGATTCATGGTATTTGGGGTTTTCTTCTTTTTGGGGGAGTGATCCTCTCCTTTCTTCGGGTGATTTTGAAGTGTTTTGGGGTTTCCGTTGCGTTTCGTTGAATTCCTAATGTGTTTTATGGTGGTTTGGAGTGTGCTTTGGGATTAGGAGAACATCAGGTAGGTTTAGGGTGTCTTTGGGGTGATCTATGGTATTTGGGGTTTTCTTCTATTTTTTGGCGTGGTCCTGTTCTTTTTGGGGTGTATTTGAAGTGTTTTGGGGTCTCCGTTGGGTTTTGTTTGGTTCTCGTTGGTCATCATGGTGGAAAAGGGTAAATTGTGGGTTTTGGAGAACATCAGGTAGGTTTAGGGTGGTTTTGGGGTGGATCTATGGTTTTGGGGGATTTTCTTCCACTTTTGGGGGTGATGCCGTTCTTGTTTGGGGTGTTTTTGACGTGTTTTGGTGTGTCCATTAGGTTTTGTTGGGTTCTTGTTTGTCATTATGTTAAATAGGTGTGGATTGTGGGTTTTGGAGAAGATCAGGTAGGTTTAGGGTGGTTTTGGGGTGGATCTATGGTTTTGGGGGATTTTCTTCCAGTTTTGGGGGTGATGCCGTTCTTGTTTGGGGTGTTTTTGACGTTTTTGGGGTCTCTGTTGGGTTCTGTTGGGTTCTCGTTGGTCATCGTGTTGGAAAAGGGTACATTGTGGTTTTTGGAGAAGATCAGGTAGGTTTAGGGTGGTTTGGGGTGGATCTATGGTTTTGGCGGATTTTCTTCCAGTTTTGGGGGTGATGCCGTTCTTGTTTGGGGTGTTTTTGACGTTTTTTGGGGTCTCCGTTGGGTTTTGTTGGGTTCTCGTTGGTTATCATGGTGGAAAAGGGTAAATTGTGGGTTTTGGAGAACATCAGGTAGTTTTAGGGTGGTTTTGGGGTGGATCTATGGTTTTGGGGGATTTTCTTCCAGTTTTGGTGGTGATGCCGTTCTTGTTTGGGGTGTTTTTGACGTTTTTTGGGGTCTCTGTTGGGTTCTGTTGGGTTCTCGTTGGTCATCGTGTTGGAAAAGGGTAAATTTGGGTTTTGGAGAACATCAGGTAGGTTTAGGGTGGTTTTGGGGTGGATCTATGGTTTTGGGGGATTTTCTTCCAGTTTTGGGGGTGATGCCGATATTTTTTGGGGTGTTTTTTACGTGTTTTGTGGTCTCCATTAGGTTTTGTTGGGTTCTTGTTTGTCATTATGTTAAATAGGAGTGGGTTGTGGGTTTTGGAGAACATCAGGTAGTTTTAGGGTGGTTTTGGGGTGGATCTATGGTTTTGGGGGATTTTCTTCCAGTTTTGGGGGAGATGCCATTCTTGTTTGGGGTATTTTTTAAGGTTTTTGTGGTCTCTGTTTGGTTTCGTTGGGTTCTCGTTGGTCATCGTGTTGTAAAAGTGTAAATTGTGGGTTTTGGAGAACTTCTGGTAGGTTTAGGGGGAGTTTTCGCGTGGATTCATGGTATTTGGGGTTTTCTTCTTTTTGGGGAGTGATCCTCTCCTTTCTTCGGGTGATTTTGAAGTGTTTTGGGGTTTCCGTTGCGTTTCGTTGAATTCCTAATGTGTTTTATGGTGGTTTGGAGTGTGCTTTGGGATTAGGAGAACATCAGGTAGGTTTAGGGTGTCTTTGGGGTGGATCTATGGTATTTGGGGTTTTCTTCTATTTTTTGGCGTGGTCCTGTTCTTTTTTGGGGTGTATTTTGAAGTGTTTTGGGGTCTCCGTTGGGTTTTTGTTTGTTCTCGTTGGTCATCATGGTGGAAAAGGGTAAATTGTGGGTTTTGGAGAAGATCAGGTAGGTTTAGGGTGGTTTTGGGGTGGATCTATGGTTTTGGGGGATTTTCTTCCAGTTTTGGTGGTGATCATTTTCTTGCTTGGGGTGTTTTGGCGTGTTTTGGTGTGTCCATTAGGTTTTGTTGGGTTCTTGTTTGTCATTATGTTAAATAGGTGTGGATTGTGGTTTTTGGAGAACATCAGGTAGGTTTAGGGTGGTTTTGGGGTGGATCTATGGTTTTGGGGGATTTTCTTCCAGTTTTGGGTGTGATGCCGTTCTTGTTTGGGGTGTTTTTGACGTTTTTTGGGATCTCCGTTGGGTTTTGTTGGGTTCTCGTTGGTTATCATGGTGGAAAAGGGTAAATTGTGGGTTTTGGAGAACATCAGGTAGGTTTAGGGTGGTTTTGGGGTGGATCTATGGTTTTGGGGGATTTTCTTCCAGTTTTGGGGGTGATGCCGATATTTTTTGGGGTGTTTTTGACGTGTTTTGGGGTCTCCATTAGGTTTTGTTGGGTTCTTGTTTGTCATTATGTTAAATAGGAGTGGATTGTGGGTTTTGGAGAACATCAGGTAGGTTTAGGGTGGTTTTGGGGTGGATCTATGGTTTTGGGGATTTTCTTCCAGTTTTGGTGGTGATGCCGTTCTTGTTTGGGGTGTTTTTGACGTTTTTTGGGGTCTCTGTTTGGTTTTTGTTGGGTTCTCGTTGGTCATCGTGTTGGAAAAGGGTAAATTGTGGGTTTTGGAGAACATCAGGTAGGTTTAGGGTGGTTTTGGGGTGGATCTATTGTTTTGGGGGATTTTCTTCCAGTTTTGGGGGTGATGCCGATATTTTTTGGGGGTGTTTTTTACGTTTTTTGGGGTCTCCATTAGGTTTTGTTGGGTTCTTGTTTGTCATTATGTTAAATAGGAGTGGATTGTGGGTTTTGGAGAACATCAGGTAGTTTTAGGGTGGTTTTGGGGTGGATCTATGGTTTTGGGGATTTTCTTCCAGTTTTGGGGGTGATGCCATTCTTTTTTGGGGTATTTTTTAAAGGTTTTTGTGGTCTCTGTTTGGTTTCGTTGGGTTCTCGTTGGTCATCGTGTTGTAAAAGTGTAAATTGTGGGTTTTGGAGAACTTCAGGTAGGTTTAGGGGAGTTTTCGCGTGGATTCATGGTATTTGGGGTTTTCTTCTTTTTGGGGGAGTGATCCTCTCCTTTCTTCGGGTGATTTTGAAGTGTTTTGGGGTTTCCGTTGCGTTTCGTTGAATTCCTAATGTGTTTTATGGTGGTTTGGAGTGTGCTTTGGGATTAGGAGAACATCAGGTAGGTTTAGGGTGTCTTTGGGGTGGATCTATGGTATTTGGGGTTTTCTTTCTATTTTTTGGCGTGGTCCTGTTCTTTTTTGGGGTGTATTTGAAGTGTTTTGGGGTCTCCGTTGGGTTTTGTTTGGTTCTCGTTGGTCATCATGGTGGAAAAGGGTAAATTGTGGGTTTTGGAGAACATCAGGTAGGTTTAGGGTGGTTTTGGGGTGGATCTATGGTTTTGGGGGATTTTCTTCCAGTTTTGGGGGTGATGCCGTTCTTGTTTGGGGTGTTTTTGACGTGTTTTGGTGTCTCCATTAGGTTTTGTTGGGTTCTTGTTTGTCATTATGTTAAATAGGTGTGGATTGTGGGTTTTGGAGAAGATCAGGTAGGTTTAGGGTGGTTTTGGGGTGGATCTATGGTTTTGGGGGGATTTTCTTCCAGTTTTGGGGGTGATGCCGATATTTTTTGGGGTGTTTTTTACGTGTTTTGGGGTCTCCATTAGGTTTTGTTGGGTTCTTGTTTGTCATTATGTTAAATAGGAGTGGATTGTGGGTTTTGGAGAACATCAGGTAGTTTTAGGGTGGTTTTGGGGTGGATCTATGGTTTTGGGGGATTTTCTTCCAGTTTTGGTGGTGATGCCGTTCTTGTTTGGGGTATTTTTTAAGGTTTTTGTGGTCTCTGTTGGGTTCTGTTGGGTTCTCGTTGGTCATCGTGTTGGAAAAGGGTAAATTGTGGTTTTTGGAGAACATCAGGTAGGTTTAGGGTGTCTTTGGGGTGGATCTATGGTTTTGGGGGATTTTCTTCCAGTTTTGGTGGTGATGCCGTTCTTGTTTGGTTGTTTTTGACGTTTTTTGGGATCTCTGTTGGGTTCTGTTGGGTTCTCGTTGGTCATCGTGTTGGAAAAGGGTAAAATGTGGGTTTTGGAGAAGATCAGTTAGGTTTAGGGTGTCTTTGGGGTGGATCTATGGTTTTGGGGGATTTTCTTCCAGTTTTGGGGGTGATGCCGTTCTTGTTTGGGGTGTTTTTGACGTTTTTGGGGTCTCCGTTGGGTTTTGTTGGGTTCTCGTTGGTTATCATGGTGGAAAAGGGTAAATTGTGGGTTTTGGAGAACATCAGGTAGGTTTAGGGTGGTTTTGGGGTGGATCTATGGTTTTGGGGGATTTTCTTCCAGTTTTGGGGGTGATGCCGTTCTTGTTTGGGGTGTTTTTTACGTGTTTTGGGGTCTCCATTAGGTTTTGTTGGGTTCTTGTTTGTCATTATGTTAAATAGGAGTGGATTGTGGGTTTTGGAGAACATCAGGTAGTTTTAGGGTGGTTTTGGGGTGGATCTATGGTTTTGGGGGATTTTCTTCCAGTTTTGGTGGTGATGCCGTTCTTGTTTGGTGTATTTTTTAAGGTTTTTGTGGTCTCTGTTGGGTTCTGTTGGGTTCTCGTTGGTCATCGTGTTGGAAAAGGGTAAATTGTGGTTTTTGGAGAACATCAGGTAGGTTAGGGTGTCTTTGGGGTGGATCTATGGTTTGGGGGATTTTCTTCCAGTTTTGGTGGTGATGCCGTTCTTGTTTGGGTGTTTTTGACGTTTTTTGGGATCTCTGTTGGGTTCTGTTGGGTTCTCGTTGGTCATCGTGTTGGAAAAGGGTAAAATGTGGGTTTTGGAGAAGATCAGTTAGGTTTAGGGTGTCTTTTGGGGTGGATCTATGGTTTTGGGGGATTTTCTTCCAGTTTTGGGGGTGATGCCGTTCTTGTTTGGGGTGTTTTTTACGTTTTTTGGGGTCTCCGTTGGGTTTGGGTTCTCGTTGGTTATCATGGTGGAAAAGGGTAAATTGTGGGTTTTGGAGAACATCAGGTAGGTTTAGGGTGGTTTTGGGGTGGATCTATGGTTTTGGGGGATTTTCTTCCAGTTTTGGGGGTGATGCCGTTCTTGTTTGGGGTGTTTTTGACGTGTTTTGGGGTCTCCATTAGGTTTTGTTGGGTTCTTGTTTGTCATTATGTTAAATAGGAGTGGATTGTGGGTTTTGGAGAACATCAGGTAGTTTTAGGGTGGTTTTGGGGTGGATCTATGGTTTTGGGGGATTTTCTTCCAGTTTTGGTGGTGATGCCGTTCTTGTTTGGGGTATTTTTTAAGGTTTTTGTGGTCTCTGTTGGGTTCTGTTGGGTTCTCGTTGGTCATCGTGTTGGAAAAGGGTAAATTGTGGTTTTTGGAGAACATCAGGTAGGTTTAGGGTGTCTTTGGGGTGGATCTATGGTTTTGGGGGATTTTCTTCCAGTTTTGGTGGTGATGCCGTTCTTGTTTGGTTGTTTTTGACGTTTTTTGGGATCTCTGTTGGGTTCTGTTGGGTTCTCGTTGGTCATCGTGTTGGAAAAGGGTAAAATGTGGGTTTTGGAGAAGATCAGTTAGGTTTAGGGTGTCTTTGGGGTGGATCTATGGTTTTGGGGGATTTTCTTCCAGTTTTGGGGGTGATGCCGTTCTTGTTTGGGGTGTTTTTGACGTTTTTTGGGGTCTCCGTTGGGTTTTGTTGGGTTCTCGTTGGTTATCATGGTGGAAAAGGGTAAATTGTGGGTTTTGGAGAACATCAGGTAGGTTTAGGGTGGTTTTGGGGTGGATCTATGGTTTTGGGGGATTTTCTTCCACTTTTGGGGGTGATGCCGATATTTTTTGGGGTGTTTTTTACGTGTTTTGGGGTCTCCATTAGGTTTTGTTGGGTTCTTGTTTGTCATTATGTTAAATAGGAGTGGATTGTGGGTTTTGGAGAACATCAGGTAGTTTTAGGGTGGTTTTGGGGTGGATCTATGGTTTTGGGGGATTTTCTTCCAGTTTGGTGGTGATGCCGTTCTTGTTTGGGGTGTTTTTGACGTTTTTTGGGGTCTCCGTTGGGTTCTGTTGGGTTCTCGTTGGTCATCGTGTTGGAAAAGGGTAAATTGTGGGTTTTGGAGAACATCAGGTAGGTTTAGGGTGGTTTTGGGGTGGATCTATGGTTTTGGGGGATTTTCTTCCAGTTTTGGGGGTGATGCCGATATTTTTTGGGGTGTTTTTTACGTGTTTTGTGGTCTCCATTAGGTTTTGTTGGGTTCTTGTTTGTCATTATGTTAAATAGGAGTGGATTGTGGGTTTTGGAGAACATCAGGTAGTTTTAGGGTGGTTTTGGGGTGGATCTATGGTTTTGGGGGATTTTCTTCCAGTTTTGGGGGTGATGCCATTCTTGTTTGGGGTATTTTTAAGGTTTTTGTGGTCTCTGTTTGGTTTCGTTGGGTTCTTGTTGGTCATCGTGTTGTAAAAGTGTAAATTGTGGGTTTTGGAGAACTTCTGGTAGGTTTAGGGGGAGTTTTCGCGTGGATTCATGGTATTTGGGGTTTTCTTCTTTTTGGGGGAGTGATCCTCTCCTTTCTTCGGGTGATTTTGAAGTGTTTTGGGGTTTCCGTTGCGTTTCGTTGAATTCCTAATGTGTTTTATGGTGGTTTGGAGTGTGCTTTGGGATTAGGAGAACATCAGGTAGGTTTAGGGTGTCTTTGGGGTGGATCTATGGTATTTGGGGTTTTCTTCTATTTTTTGGCGTGGTCCTGTTCTTTTTTGGGGTGTATTTGAAGTGTTTTGGGGTCTCCGTTGGGTTTTGTTTGGTTCTCGTTGGTCATCATGGTGGAAAAGGGTAAATTGTGGGTTTTGGAGAAGATCAGGTAGGTTTAGGGTGGTTTTGGGGTGGATCTATGGTTTTGGGGGATTTTCTTCCAGTTTTGGGGGTGATGCCGTTCTTGTTTGGGGTGTTTTTGACGTGTTTTGGGGTCTCCATTAGGTTTTGTTGGGTTCTTGTTTGTCATTATGTTAAATAGGTGTGGATTGTGGGTTTTGGAGAAGATCAGGTAGGTTTAGGGTGGTTTTGGGGTGGATCTATGGTTTTGGGGGATTTTCTTCCAGTTTTGGGGGTGATGCCGATATTTTTTGGGGTGTTTTTTACGTGTTTTGGGGTCTCCATTAGGTTTTGTTGGGTTCTTGTTTGTCATTATGTTAAATAGGAGTGGATTGTGGGTTTTGGAGAACATCAGGTAGTTTTAGGGTGGTTTTGGGGTGGATCTATGGTTTTGGGGGATTTTCTTCCAGTTTTGGTGGTGATGCCGTTCTTGTTTGGGGTATTTTTTAAGGTTTTTGTGGTCTCTGTTGGGTTCTGTTGGGTTCTCGTTGGTCATCGTGTTGGAAAAGGGTAAATTGTGGTTTTTGGAGAACATCAGGTAGGTTTAGGGTGTCTTTGGGGTGGATCTATGGTTTTGGGGGATTTTCTTCCAGTTTTGGTGGTGATGCCGTTCTTGTTTGGTTGTTTTTGACGTTTTTTGGGATCTCTGTTGGGTTCTGTTGGGTTCTCGTTGGTCATCGTGTTGGAAAAGGGTAAAATGTGGGTTTTGGAGAAGATCAGTTAGGTTTAGGGTGTCTTTGGGGTGGATCTATGGTTTTGGGGGATTTTCTTCCAGTTTTGGGGGTGATGCCGTTCTTGTTTGGGGTGTTTTTGAAGTTTTTTGGGGTCTCCGTTGGGTTTTGTTGGGTTCTCGTTGGTTATCATGGTGGAAAAGGGTAAATTGTGGGTTTTGGAGAACATCAGGTAGGTTTAGGGTGGTTTTGGGGTGGATCTATGGTTTTGGGGGATTTTCTTCCAGTTTTGGGGGTGATGCCGTTCTTGTTTGGGGTGTTTTTGACGTGTTTTGGGGTCTCCATTAGGTTTTGTTGGGTTCTTGTTTGTCATTATGTTAAATAGGAGTGGATTGTGGGTTTTGGAGAACATCAGGTAGTTTTAGGGTGGTTTTGGGGTGGATCTATGGTTTTGGGGGATTTTCTTCCAGTTTTGGTGGTGATGCCGTTCTTGTTTGGGGTATTTTTTAAGGTTTTTGTGGTCTCTGTTGGGTTCTGTTGGGTTCTCGTTGGTCATCGTGTTGGAAAAGGGTAAATTGTGGTTTTTGGAGAACATCAGGTAGGTTTAGGGTGTCTTTGGGGTGGATCTATGGTTTTGGGGGATTTTCTTCCAGTTTTGGTGGTGATGCCGTTCTTGTTTGGTTGTTTTTGACGTTTTTTGGGATCTCTGTTGGGTTCTGTTGGGTTCTCGTTGGTCATCGTGTTGGAAAAGGGTAAAATGTGGGTTTTGGAGAAGATCAGTTAGGTTTAGGGTGTCTTTGGGGTGGATCTATGGTTTTGGGGGATTTTCTTCCAGTTTTGGGGGTGATGCCGTTCTTGTTTGGGGTGTTTTTGACGTTTTTTGGGGTCTCCGTTGGGTTTTGTTTGGTTCTCTTTGGATATCATGGTGGAAAAGGGTAAATTGTGGGTTTTGGAGAACATCAGGTATGTTTAGGGTGGTTTTGGGGTGGATCTATGGTTTTGGCGTATTTTCTTCCAGTTTTGGGGGTGATGCCGATATTTTTTGGGGTGTTTTTTACGTGTTTTGGGGTCTCCATTAGGTTTTGTTGGGTTCTTGTTTGTCATTATGTTAAATAGGAGTGGATTGTGGGTTTTGGAGAACATCAGGTAGTTTTAGGGTGGTTTTGGGGTGGATCTATGGTTTTGGGGGATTTTCTTCCAGTTTTGGTGGTGATGCCGTTCTTGTTTGGGGTGTTTTTGACGTTTTTTGGGGTCTCTGTTGGGTTCTGTTGGGTTCTCGTTGGTCATCGTGTTGGAAAAGGGTAAATTGTGGTTTTTGGAGAACATCAGGTAGGTTTAGGGTGTCTTTGGGGTGGATCTATGGTTTTGGGGGTTTTCTTCCAGTTTTGGGGGTGATGCCATTCTTGTTTGGGGTATTTTTTAAGGTTTTTGTGGTCTCTGTTTGGTTTTGTTGGGTTCTCGTTGGTCATCGTGTTGTAAAAGTGTAAATTGTGGGTTTTGGAGAACTTCAGGTAGGTTTAGGGGGAGTTTTCGCGTGGATTCATGGTATTTGGGGTTTTCTTCTTTTTGGGGGAGTGATCCTCTCCTTTCTTGGGTGATTTTGAAGTGTTTTGGGGTTTCCGTTGCGTTTCGTTGAATTCCTAATGTGTTTTATGGTGGTTTGGAGTGTGCTTTGGGATTAGGAGAACATCAGGTAGGTTTAGGGTGTCTTTGGGGTGGATCTATGGTATTTGGGGTTTTCTTCTATTTTTTGGCGCGATCCTGTTCTTTTTTGGGGTGTATTTGAAGTGTTTTGGGGTCTCCGTTGGGTTTTGTTTGGTTCTCGTTGGTCATCATGGTGGAAAAGGGTAAATTGTGGGTTTTGGAGAACATCAGGTAGGTTTAGGGTGGTTTTGGGGTGGATCTATGGTTTTGGGGGATTTTCTTCCAGTTTTGGTGGTGATCCTTTTCTTGCTTGGGGTGTTTTGGCGTGTTTTGGTGTGTCCATTAGGTTTTGTTGGGTTCTTGTTTGTCATTATGTTAAATAGGTGTGGATTGTGGGTTTTGGAGAACATCAGGTAGGTTTAGGGTGGTTTTGGGGTGGATCTATGGTTTTGGGGGATTTTCTTCCAGTTTTGGTGGTGATGCCGTTCTTGTTTGGGGTGTTTTTGACGTTTTTTGGGGTCTCCGTTGGGTTTTGTTGGGTTCTCGTTGGTCATCGTGTTGGAAATGGGTACATTGTGGTTTTTGGAGAAGATCAGGTAGGTTTAGGGTGGTTTTGGGGTGGATCTATGGTTTTGGGGGATTTTCTTCCAGTTTTGGGGGTGATGCCGTTCTTGTTTGGGGTGTTTTTGACGTTTTTTGGGGTCTCCGTTGGGTTTTGTTGGGTTCTCGTTGGTTATCATGGTGGAAAAGGGTAAATTGTGGGTTTTGGAGAACATCAGGTAGGTTTAGGGTGGTTTTGGGGTGGATCTATGGTTTTGGGGGATTTTCTTCCAGTTTTGGGGGTGATGCCGATATTTTTTTTTTTTTTTTTTTTTTTACGTGTTTTGGTGTCTCCATTAGGTTTTGTTGGGTTCATGTTTGTCATTATGTTAAATAGGAGTGGATTGTGGGTTTTGGAGAACATCAGGTAGGTTTAGGGTGTCTTTGGGGTGGATCTATGGTTTTGGGGGATTTTCTTCCAGTTTTGGTGGTGATGCCGTTCTTGTTTGGGGTGTTTTTGACGTTTTTTGGGATCTCTGTTGGGTTCTGTTGGGTTCTCGTTGGTCATCGTGTTGGAAAAGGGTAAAATGTGGGTTTTGGAGAAGATCAGGTAGGTTTAGGGTGTCTTTGGGGTGGATCTATGGTTTTGGAGGATTTTCTTCCAGTTTTGGGGGTTGATGCCGTTCTTGTTTGGGGTGTTTTTGACGTTTTTTGGGGTCTCCGTTGGGTTTTGTTGGGTTCTCGTTGGTTATCATGGTGGAAAAGGGTAAATTGTGGGTTTTGGAGAAGATCAGGTAGGTTTAGGGTGGTTTTGGGGTGGATCTATGGTTTTGGCGTATTTTCTTCCAGTTTTGGTGGTGATGCCGATATTTTTTGTGGTGTTTTTTACGTGTTTTGGGGTCTCCATTAGGTTTTGTTGGGTTCTTGTTTGTCATTATGTTAAATAGGAGTGGATTGTGGGTTTTGGAGAACATCAGGTAGTTTTAGGTTGGTATTGGCGTGGATCTATGGTTTTGGGGGATTTTCTTCCAGTTTTGGTGGTGATGCCGTTCTTGTTTGGGGTGTTTTTGACGTTTTTTGGGATCTCTGTTGGGTTCTGTTGGGTTCTCGTTGGTCATCGTGTTGGAAAAGGGTAAATTGTGGTTTTTGGAGAACATCAGGTAGGTTTAGGGTGTCTTTGGGGTGGATCTATGGTTTTGGGGGTTTTCTTCCAGTTTTGGGGGTGATGCCGTTCTTGTTTGGGGTATTTTTTAAGGTTTTTGTGGTCTCTGTTTGGTTTTGTTGGGTTCTCGTTGGTCATCGTGTTGTAAAACTGTAAATTGTGGGTTTTGGAGAACTTCAGGTAGGTTTAGGGGGAGTTTTCGCGTGGATTCATGGTATTTGGGGTTTTCTTCTTTTTGGGGGAGTGATCCTCTCCTTTCTTCGGGTGATTTTGAAGTGTTTTGCGGTTTCCGTTGCGTTTCGTTGAATTCCTAATGTGTTTTATGGTGGTTTGGAGTGTGCTTTGGGATTAGGAGAACATCAGGTAGGTTTAGGGTGTCTTTGGGGTGGATCTATGGTATTTGGGGTTTTCTTCTATTTTTTGGCGTGATCCTGTTCTTTTTTGGGGTGTATTTGAAGTGTTTTGGGGTCTCCGTTGGGTTTTGTTGGGTTCTCGTTGGTCATCATGGTGGAAAAGGGTAAATTGTGGGTTTTGGAGAACATCAGGTAGGTTTAGGGTGGTTTTGGGGTGGATCTATGGTTTTGGGGGATTTTCTTCCAGTTTTGGTGGTGATCCTTTTCTTGTTTGGGGTGTTTTTGACGTGTTTTGGTGTGTCCATTAGGTTTTGTTGGGTTCTTGTTTGTCATTATGTTAAATAGGTGTGGATTGTGGGTTTTGGAGAACATCAGGTAGGTTTAGGGTGGTTTTGGGGTGGATCTATGGTTTTGGGGGATTTTCTTCCAGTTTTGGGGGTGATGCCGTTCTTGTTTGGGGTGTTTTTGACGTTTTTTGGGATCTCTGTTGGGTTCTGTTGGGTTCTCGTTGGTCATCGTGTTGGAAAAGGGTACATTGTGGTTTTTGGAGAAGATCAGGTAGGTTTAGGGTGGTTTTGGGGTGGATCTATGGTTTTGGGGGATTTTCTTCCAGTTTTGGGGGTGATGCCGTTCTTGTTTGGGGTGTTTTTGACGTTTTTTGGGGTCTCCGTTGGGTTTTGTTGGGTTCTCGTTGGTTATCATGGTGGAAAAGGGTAAATTGTGGGTTTTGGAGAAGATCAGGTAGGTTTAGGGTGGTTTTGGGGTGGATCTATGGTTTTGGCGTATTTTCTTCCAGTTTTGGGGGTGATGCCGATATTTTTTGGGGTGTTTTTTACGTGTTTTGGGGTCTCCATTAGGTTTTGTTGGGTTCTTGTTTGTCATTATGTTAAATAGGAGTGGATTGTGGTTTTTGGAGAACATCAGGTAGTTTTAGGGTGGTTTTGGGGTGGATCTATGGTTTTGGGGGATTTTCTTCCAGTTTTGGTGGTGATGCCGTTCTTGTTTGGGGTGTTTTTGACGTTTTTTGGGGTCTCTGTTGGGTTCTGTTGGGTTCTCGTTGGTCATCGTGTTGGAAAAGGGTAAATTGTGGGTTTTGGAGAAGATCAGGTAGGTTTAGGGTGGTTTTGGGGTGGATCTATGGTTTTGGGGGATTTTCTTCCAGTTTTGGTGGTGATGCCGTTCTTGTTTGGGGTGTTTTTGACGTTTTTTGGTGTCTCCATAAGGTTCTGTTGGGTTCTCGTTGGTCATCGTGTTGGAAAAGGGTAAATTGTGGTTTTTGGAGAACATCAGGTAGGTTTAGGGTGTCTTTGGGGTGGATCTATGGTTTTGGGGGTTTTCTTCCAGTTTTGGGGGTGATGCCATTCTTGTTTGGGGTATTTTTTAAGGTTTTTGTGGTCTCTGTTGGGTTCTGTTGGGTTCTCGTTGGTCATCGTGTTGTAAAAGTGTAAATTGTGGGTTTTGGAGAACTTCAGGTAGGTTTAGGGGGAGTTTTCGCGTGGATTCATGGTATTTGGTGTTTTCTTCTTTTTGGGGGAGTGATCCTCTCCTTTCTTCGGGTGATTTTGAAGTGTTTTGGGGTTTCCGTTGCGTTTCGTTGAATTCCTAATGTGTTTTATGGTGGTTTGGAGTGTGCTTTGGGATTAGGAGAACATCAGGTAGGTTTAGGGTGTCTTTGGGGTGGATCTATGGTATTTGGGGTTTTCTTCTATTTTTTTTGGCGTGGTCCTGTTCTTTTTTGGGGTGTATTTGAAGTGTTTTGGGGTCTCCGTTGGGTTTTGTTTGGTTCTCGTTGGTCATCATGGTGGAAAAGGGTAAATTGTGGGTTTTGGAGAAGATCAGGTAGGTTTAGGGTGGTTTTGGGGTGGATCTATGGTTTTGGGGGATTTTCTTCCAGTTTTGGTGGTGATGCCGTTCTTGTTTGGGGTGTTTTTGACGTTTTTTGGGGTCTCCGTTGGGTTTTGTTGGGTTCTCGTTGGTTATCATGGTGGAAAAGGGTAAATTGTGGGTTTTGGAGAACATCAGGTAGGTTTAGGGTGGTTTTGGGGTGGATCTATGGTTTTGGCGTATTTTCTTCCAGTTTTGGGGGTGATGCCGATATTTTTTGGGGTGTTTTTTACATGTTTTGAGGTCTCCATTAGGTTTTGTTGGGTTCTTGTTTGTCATTACGTTAAATAGGAGTGGATTGTGGGTTTTGGAGAACATCAGGTAGTTTTAGGTTGGTATTGGCGTGGATCTATGGTTTTGGGGGATTTTCTTCCAGTTTTGGTGGTGATGCCGTTCTTGTTTGGGGTGTTTTTGACGTTTTTTGGGATCTCTGTTGGGTTCTGTTGGGTTCTCGTTGGTCATCGTGTTGGAAAAGGGTAAATTGTGGTTTTTGGAGAACATCAGGTAGGTTTAGGGTGTCTTTGGGGTGGATCTATGGTTTTGGGGGTTTTCTTCCAGTTTTGGGGGTGATGCCATTCTTGTTTGGGGTATTTTTTAAGGTTTTTGTGGTCTCTGTTTGGTTTTGTTGGGTTCTCGTTGGTCATCGTGTTGTAAAAGTGTAAATTGTGGGTTTTGGAGAACTTCAGGTAGGTTTAGGGGGAGTTTTCGCGTGGATTCATGGTATTTGGGGTTTTCTTCTTTTTGGGGGAGTGATCCTCTCCTTTCTCCGGGTGATTTTGAAGTGTTTTGGGGTTTCCGTTGCGTTTCGTTGAATTCCTAATGTGTTTTATGGTGGTTTGGAGTGTGCTTTGGGATTAGGAGAACATCAGGTAGGTTTAGGGTGTCTTTGGGGTGGATCTATGGTATTTGGGGTTTTCTTCTATTTTTTGGCGTGGTCCTGTTCTTTTTTGGGGTGTATTTGAAGTGTTTTGGGGTCTCCGTTGGGTTTTGTTTGGTTCTCGTTGGTCATCATGGTGGAAAAGGGTAAATTGTGGGTTTTGGAGAAGATCAGGTAGGTTTAGGGTGGTTTTGGGGTGGATCTATGGTTTTGGGGGATTTTCTTCCAGTTTTGGTGGTGATGCCGTTCTTGTTTGGGGTGTTTTTGACGTTTTTTGGGGTCTCTGTTGGGTTTTGTTGGGTTCTCGTTGGTTATCATGGTGGAAAAGGGTAAATTGTGGGTTTTGGAGAAGATCAGGTAGGTTTAGGGTGGTTTTGGGGTGGATCTATGGTTTTGGCGTATTTTCTTCCAGTTTTGGGGGTGATGCCGATATTTTTTGTGGTGTTTTTTACGTGTTTTGGGGTCTCCATTAGGTTTTGTTGGGTTCTCGTTTGTCATTATGTTAAATAGGAGTGGATTGTGGGTTTTGGAGAACATCAGGTAGTTTTAGGGTGGTATTGGCGTGGATCTATGGTTTTGGGGGATTTTCTTCCAGTTTTGGTGGTGATGCCGTTCTTGTTTGGGGTGTTTTTGACGTTTTTTGGGATCTCTGTTGGGTTCTGTTGGGTTCTCGTTGGTTATCATGGTGGAAAAGGGTAAATTGTGGGTTTTGGAGAACATCAGGTAGGTTTAGGGTGGTTTTGGGGTGGATCTATGGTTTTGGCGTATTTTCTTCCAGTTTTGGGGGTGATGCCGATATTTTTTGTGGTGTTTTTTACGTGTTTTGGGGTCTCCATTAGGTTTTGTTGGGTTCTTGTTTGTCATTATGTTAAATAGGAGTGGATTGTGGGTTTTGGAGAACATCAGGTAGTTTTAGGGTGGTATTGGCGTGGATCTATGGTTTTGGGGGATTTTCTTCCAGTTTTGGTGGTGATGCCGTTCTTGTTTGGGGTGTTTTTGACGTTTTTTGGGATCTCTGTTGGGTTCTGTTGGGTTCTCGTTGGTCATCGTGTTGGAAAAGGGTAAATTGTGGTTTTTGGAGAACATCAGGTAGGTTTAGGGTGTCTTTGGGGTGGATCTATGGTTTTGGGGGTTTTCTTCCAGTTTTGGGGGTGATGCCATTCTTGTTTGGGGTATTTTTTAAGGTTTTTGTGGTCTCTGTTGGGTTCTGTTGGGTTCTCGTTGGTCATCGTGTTGTAAAAGTGTAAATTGTGGGTTTTGGAGAACTTCAGGTAGGTTTAGGGGGAGTTTTCGCGTGGATTCATGGTATTTGGTGTTTTCTTCTTTTTGGGGGAGTGATCCTCTCCTTTCTTCGGGTGATTTTGAAGTGTTTTGCGGTTTCCGTTGCGTTTCGTTGAATTCCTAATGTGTTTTATGGTGGTTTGGAGTGTGCTTTGGGATTAGGAGAACATCAGGTAGGTTTAGGGTGTCATTGGGGTGGATCTATGGTATTTGGGGTTTTCTTCTATTTTTTTTGGCGTGGTCCTGTTCTTTTTTGGGGTGTATTTGAAGTGTTTTGGGGTCTCCGTTGGGTTTTGTTTGGTTCTCGTTGGTCATCATGGTGGAAAAGGGTAAATTGTGGGTTTTGGAGAAGATCAGGTAGGTTTAGGGTGGTTTTGGGGTGGATCTATGGTTTTGGGGGATTTTCTTCCAGTTTTGGTGGTGATGCCGTTCTTGTTTGGGGTGTTTTTGACGTTTTTTGGGGTCTCCGTTGGGTTTTGTTGGGTTCTCGTTGGTTATCATGGTGGAAAAGGGTAAATTGTGGGTTTTGGAGAACATCAGGTAGGTTTAGGGTGGTTTTGGGGTGGATCTATGGTTTTGGCGTATTTTCTTCCAGTTTTGGGGGTGATGCCGATATTTTTTGTGGTGTTTTTTACATGTTTTGAGGTCTCCATTAGGTTTTGTTGGGTTCTTGTTTGTCATTACGTTAAATAGGAGTGGATTGTGGGTTTTGGAGAACATCAGGTAGTTTTAGGGTGGTATTGGCGTGGATCTATGGTTTTGGGGGATTTTCTTCCAGTTTTGGTGGTGATGCCGTTCTTGTTTGGGGTGTTTTTGACGTTTTTTGGGATCTCTGTTGGGTTCTGTTGGGTTCTCGTTGGTCATCGTGTTGGAAAAGGGTAAATTGTGGTTTTTTGGAGAACATCAGGTAGGTTTAGGGTGTCTTTGGGGTGGATCTATGGTTTTGGGGGTTTTCTTCCAGTTTTGGGGGTGATGCCATTCTTGTTTGGGGTATTTTTTAAGGTTTTTGTGGTCTCTGTTTGGTTTTGTTGGGTTCTCGTTGGTCATCGTGTTGTAAAAGTGTAAATTGTGGGTTTTGGAGAACTTCTGGTAGGTTTAGGGGGAGTTTTCGCGTGGATTCATGGTATTTGGTGTTTTCTTCTTTTTGGGGGAGTGATCCTCTCCTTTCTTCGGGTGATTTTGAAGTGTTTTGGGGTTTCCGTTGCGTTTCGTTGAATTCCTAATGTGTTTTATGGTGGTTTGGAGTGTGCTTTGGGATTAGGAGAACATCAGGTAGGTTTAGGGTGTCTTTGGGGTGGATCTATGGTATTTGGGGTTTTCTTCTATTTTTTGGCGTGGTCCTGTTCTTTTTTGGGGTGTATTTGAAGTGTTTTGGGGTCTCCGTTGGGTTTTGTTTGGTTCTCGTTGGTCATCATGGTGGAAAAGGGTAAATTGTGGGTTTTGGAGAAGATCAGGTAGGTTTAGGGTGGTTTTGGGGTGGATCTATGGTTTTGGGGGATTTTCTTCCAGTTTTGGTGGTGATGCCGTTCTTGTTTGGGGTGTTTTTGACGTTTTTTGGGGTCTCTGTTGGGTTTTGTTGGGTTCTCGTTGGTTATCATGGTGGAAAAGGGTAAATTGTGGGTTTTGGAGAACATCAGGTAGGTTTAGGGTGGTTTTGGGGTGGATCTATGGTTTTGGCGTATTTTCTTCCAGTTTTGGGGGTGATGCCGATATTTTTTGTGGTGTTTTTACGTGTTTTGGGGTCTCCATTAGGTTTTGTTGGGTTCTTGTTTGTCATTATGTTAAATAGGAGTGGATTGTGGGTTTTGGAGAACATCAGGTAGTTTTAGGGTGGTATTGGCGTGGATCTATGGTTTTGGGGGATTTTCTTCCAGTTTTGGTGGTGATGCCGTTCTTGTTTGGGGTGTTTTTGACGTTTTTTGGGATCTCTGTTGGGTTCTGTTGGGTTCTCGTTGGTCATCGTGTTGGAAAAGGGTAAATTGTGGTTTTTGGAGAACATCAGGTAGGTTTAGGGTGTCTTTGGGGTGGATCTATGGTTTCGGGGGTTTTCTTCCAGTTTTGGGGGTGATGCCATTCTTGTTTGGGGTATTTTTTAAGGTTTTTGTGGTCTCTGTTTGGTTTTGTTGGGTTCTCGTTGGTCATCGTGTTGTAAAAGTGTAAATTGTGGGTTTTGGAGAACTTCAGGTAGGTTTAGGGGGAGTTTTCGCGTGGATTCATGGTATTTGGGGTTTTCTTCTTTTTGGGGGAGTGATCCTCTCCTTTCTTCGGGTGATTTTGAAGTGTTTTGCGGTTTCCGTTGCGTTTCGTTGAATTCCTAATGTGTTTTATGGTGGTTTGGAGTGTGCTTTGGGATTAGGAGAACATCAGGTAGGTTTAGGGTGTCTTTGGGGTGGATCTATGGTATTTGGGGTTTTCTTCTATTTTTTGGCGTGGTCCTGTTCTTTTTTGGGGTGTATTTGAAGTGTTTTGGGGTCTCCGTTGGGTTTTGTTGGGTTCTCGTTTGTCATCATGGTGGAAAAGGGTAAATTGTGGGTTTTGGAGAACATCAGGTAGGTTTAGGGTGGTTTTGGGGTGGATCTATGGTTTTGGGGGATTTTCTTCCAGTTTTGGTGGTGATGCCGTTCTTGTTTGGGGTGTTTTTGACGTTTTTTGGGGTCTCTGTTGGGTTTTGTTGGGTTCTCGTTGGTTATCATGGTGGAAAAGGGTAAATTGTGGGTTTTGGAGAACATCAGGTAGGTTTAGGGTGGTTTTGGGGTGGATCTATGGTTTTGGCGTATTTTCTTCCAGATTTGGGGGTGATGCCGATATTTTTTGTGGTGTTTTTTACGTGTTTTGGGGTCTCCATTAGGTTTTGTTGGGTTCTTGTTTGTCATTATGTTAAATAGGAGTGGATTGTGGGTTTTGGAGAACATCAGGTAGTTTTAGGGTGGTATTGGCGTGGATCTATGGTTTTGGGGGATTTTCTTCCAGTTTTGGTGGTGATGCCGTTCTTGTTTGGGGTGTTTTTGACGTTTTTTGGGATCTCTGTTGGGTTCTGTTGGGTTCTCGTTGGTCATCGTGTTGGAAAAGGGTAAATTGTGGTTTTTGGAGAACATCAGGTAGGTTTAGGGTGTCTTTGGGGTGGATCTATGGTTTTGGGGGTTTTCTTCCAGTTTTGGGGGTGATGCCATTCTTGTTTGGGGTATTTTTTAAGGTTTTTGTGGTCTCTGTTTGGTTTTGTTGGGTTCTCGTTGGTCATCGTGTTTTAAAAGTGTAAATTGTGGGTTTTGGAGAACTTCTGGTAGGTTTAGGGGGAGTTTTCGCGTGGATTCATGGTATTTGGGGTTTTCTTCTTTTTGGGGGAGTGATCCTCTCCTTTCTTCGGGTGATTTTGAAGTGTTTTGGGGTTTCCGTTGCGTTTCGTTGAATTCCTAATGTGTTTTATGGTGGTTTGGAGTGTGCTTTGGGATTAGGAGAACATCAGGTAGGTTTAGGGTGTCTTTGGGGTGGATCTATGGTATTTGGGGTTTTCTTCTATTTTTTGGCGTGATCCTGTTCTTTTTTTGGGGTGTATTTGAAGTGTTTTGGGGTCTCCGTTGGGTTCTGTTGGGTTCTCGTTGGTCATCATGGTGGAAAAGGGTAAATTGTGGGTTTTGGAGAACATCAGGTAGGTTTAGGGTGGTTTTGGGGTGGATCTATGGTTTTGGGGGATTTTCTTCCAGTTTTGGTGGTGATCCTTTTCTTGTTTGGGGTGTTTTGGCGTGTTTTGGTGTGTCCATTAGGTTTTGTTGGGTTCTTGTTTGTCATTATGTTAAATAGGTGTGGATTGTGGGTTTTGGAGAAGATCAGGTAGGTTTAGGGTGGTTTTGGGGTGGATCTATGGTTTTGGGGGATTTTCTTCCAGTTTTGGTGGTGATGCCGTTCTTGTTTGGGGTGTTTTTGACGTTTTTTGGGGTCTCTGTTGGGTTCTGTTGGGTTCTCGTTGGTCATCGTGTTGGAAAAGGGTAAATTGTAGTTTTTGGAGAAGATCAGGTAGGTTTAGGGTGGTTTTGGGGTGGATCTATGGTTTTGGGGGATTTTCTTCCAGTTTTGGGGGTGATGCCGTTCTTGTTTGGGGTGTTTTTGACGGTTTTTGGGGTCTCCGTTGGATTTTGTTGGGTTCTCGTTGGTTATCATGGTGGAAAAGGGTAAATTGTGGGTTTTGGAGAACATCAGGTAGTTTTAGGGTGGTTTTGGGGTGGATCTATGGTTTTGGGGGATTTTCTTCCAGTTTTGGGGGTGATGCCGATATTTTTTGGGGTGTTTTTTACGTGTTTTGGGGTCTCCATTAGGTTTTGTTGGGTTCTTGTTTGTCATTATGTTAAATAGGTGTGGATTGTGGGTTTTGGAGAACATCAGGTAGTTTTAGGGTGGTTTTGGGGTGGATCTATGGTTTTGGGGGATTTTCTTCCAGTTTTGGTGGTGATGCCGTTCTTGTTTGGGGTGTTTTTGACGTTTTTTGGGGTCTCTGTTGGGTTCTGTTGGGTTCTCGTTGGTCATCGTGTTGGAAAAGGGTAAATTGTGGTTTTTGGAGAACATCAGGTAGGTTTAGGGTGTCTTTGGGGTGGATCTATGGTTTTGGGGGATTTTCTTCCAGTTTTGGGGGTGATGCCGTTCTTGTTTGGGGTGTTTTTGACGTTTTTTGGGGTCTCCGTTGGGTTTTGTTGGGTTCTCGTTGGTTATCATGGTGGAAAAGGGTAAATTGTGGGTTTTGGAGAACATCAGGTAGGTTTAGGGTGGTTTTGGGGTGGATCTATGGTTTTGGGGGATTTTCTTCCAGTTTTGGGGGTGATGCCGATATTTTTTGGGGTGTTTTTTACGTGTTTTGGGGTCTCCATTAGGTTTTGTTGGGTTCTTGTTTGTCATTATGTTAAATAGGTGTGGATTGTGGGTTTTGGAGAACATCAGGTAGTTTTAGGGTGGTTTTGGGGTGGATCTTTGGTTTTGGGGGATTTTCTTCCAGTTTTGGTGGTGATGCCGTTCTTGTTTGGGGTGTTTTTGACGTTTTTTGGGGTCTCTGTTGGGTTCTGTTGGGTTCTCGTTGGTCATCGTGTTGGAAAAGGGTAAATTGTGGTTTTTGGAGAACATCAGGTAGGTTTAGGGTGTCTTTGGGGTGGATCTATGGTTTTGGGGGATTTTCTTCCAGTTTTGGGGGTGATGCCGTTCTTGTTTGGGGTGTTTTTGACGTTTTTTGGGGTCTCCGTTGGGTTTTGTTGGGTTCTCGTTGGTTATCATGGTGGAAAAGGGTAAATTGTGGGTTTTGGAGAACATCAGGTAGGTTTAGGGTGGTTTTGGGGTGGATCTATGGTTTTGGCGTATTTTCTTCCAGTTTTGGGGGTGATGCCGATATTTTTTGGGGTGTTTTTTACGTGTTTTGGGGTCTCCATTAGGTTTTGTTGGGTTCTTGTTTGTCATTATGTTAAATAGGTGTGGATTGTGGGTTTTGGAGAACATCAGGTAGGTTTAGGGTGGTATTGGCGTGGATCTATGGTTTTGGGGGATTTTCTTCCAGTTTTGGTGGTGATGCCGTTCTTGTTTGGGGTGTTTTTGACGTTTTTTGGGGTCTCTGTTGGGTTCTGTTGGGTTCTCGTTGGTCATCGTGTTGGAAAAGGGTAAATTGTGGTTTTTGGAGAACATCAGGTAGGTTTAGGGTGTCTTTGGGGTGGATCTATGGTTTTGGGGGTTTTCTTCCAGTTTTGGGGGTGATGCCATTCTTGTTTGGGGTATTTTTTAAGGTTTTTGTGGTCTCTGTTTGGTTTTGTTGGGTTCTCGTTGGTCATCGTGTTGTAAAAGTGTAAATTGTGGGTTTTGGAGAACTTCAGGTAGGTTTAGGGGGAGTTTTCGCGTGGATTCACGGTATTTGGGGTTTTCTTCTTTTTGGGGGAGTGATCCTCTCCTTCTTCGGGTGATTTTGAAGTGTTTTGGGGTTTCCGTTGCGTTTCGTTGAATTCCTAATGTGTTTTATGGTGGTTTGGAGTGTGCTTTGGGATTAGGAGAACATCAGGTAGGTTTAGGGTGTCTTTGGGGTGGATCTATGGTATTTGGGGTTTTCTTCTATTTTTTGGCGTGATCCTGTTCTTTTTTGGGGTGTATTTGAAGTGTTTTGGGGTCTCTGTTGGGTTCTGTTGGGTTCTCGTTGGTCATCGTGTTGGAAAAGTGTAAATTGTGTTTTTTGGAGAACATCAGGTAGGTTTAGGGTGTCTTTGGGGTGGATCTATGGTTTTGGGGGATTTTCTTCCAGTTTTGGTGGTGATGCCGTTCTTGTTTGGGGTGTTTTTGACGTGTTTTGGGGTCTCCATTAGGTTTTGTTGGGTTCTTGTTTGTCATTATGTTAAATAGGTGTGGATTGTGGGTTTTGGAGAACATCAGGTAGGTTTAGGGTGGTTTTGGGGTGGATCTATGGTTTTGGGGGATTTTCTTCCAGTTTTGGTGGTGATGCCGTTCTTGTTTGGGGTGTTTTTGACGTTTTTTGGGGTCTCTGTTGGGTTCTGTTGGGTTCTCGTTGGTCATCGTGTTGGAAAAGGGTAAATTGTGGTTTTTGGAGAACATCAGGTAGGTTTAGGGTGTCTTTGGGGTGGATCTATGGTTTTGGGGGATTTTCTTCCAGTTTTGGTGGTGATGCCGTTCTTGTTTGGGGTGTTTTTGACGTTTTTTGGGATCTCTGTTGGGTTCTGTTGGGTTCTCGTTGGTCATCGTGTTGGAAAAGGGTAAATTGTGGTTTTTGGAGAACATCAGGTAGGTTTAGGGTGTCTTTGGGGTGGATCTATGGTTTTGGCGGATTTTCTTCCAGTTTTGGGGGTGATGCCGTTCTTGTTTGTGGTGTTTTTGACGTTTTTTGGGGTCTCTGTTGGGTTCTGTTGGGTTCTCGTTGGTCATCGTGTTGGAAAAGGGTAAATTGTGGTTTTTGGAGAACATCAGGTAGGTTTAGGGTGTCTTTGGGGTGGATCTATGGTTTTGGGGGATTTTCTTCCAGTTTTGGTGGTGATGCCGTTCTTGTTTGGGGTGTTTTTGACGTTTTTTGGGGTCTCCGTTGGGTTTTGTTAGGTTCTTGTTTGTCATTATGTTAAATAGGTGTGGATTGTTGGTTTTGGAGAACATCAGGTAGGTTTAGGGTGGTTTTGGGGTGGATCTATGGTTTTGGGGGATTTTCTTCCAGTTTTGGTGGTGATGCCGTTCTTGTTTGGGGTGTTTTTGACGTTTTTTGGGATCTCTGTTGGGTTCTGTTGGGTTCTCGTTGGTCATCGTGTTGGAAAAGGGTAAATTGTGGTTTTTGGAGAACATCAGGTAGGTTTAGGGTGTCTTTGGGGTGGATCTATGGTTTTGGGGGTTTTCTTCCAGTTTTGGGGGTGATGCCATTCTTGTTTGGGGTATTTTTTAAGGTTTTTGTGGTCTCTGTTTGGTTTTGTTGGGTTCTCGTTGGTCATCGTGTTGTAAAAGTGTAAATTGTGGGTTTTGGAGAACTTCAGGTAGGTTTAGGGGGAGTTTTCGCGTGGATTCATGGTATTTGGGGTTTTCTTCTTTTTGGTGGAGTGATCCTCTCCTTCTTCGGGTGATTTTGAAGTGTTTTGGGGTTTCCGTTGCGTTTCGTTGAATTCCTAATGTGTTTTATGGTGGTTTGGAGTGTGCTTTGGGATTAGGAGAACATCAGGTAGGTTTAGGGTGTCTTTGGGGTGGATCTATGGTATTTGGGGTTTTCTTCTATTTTTTGGCGTGATCCTGTTCTTTTTTGGGGTGTATTTGAAGTGTTTTGGGGTCTCCGTTGGGTTTTGTTGGGTTCTTGTTTGTCATTATGTTAAATAGGTGTGGATTGTGGGTTTTGGAGAACATCAGGTAGGTTTAGGGTGGTTTTGGGGTGGATCTATGGTTTTGGGGGATTTTCTTCCAGTTTTGGGGGTGATGCCGTTCTTGTTTGGGGTGTTTTTGACGTGTTTTGGTGTGTCCATTAGGTTTTGTTGGGTTCTTGTTTGTCATTATGTTAAATAGGTGTGGATTGTGGTTTTTGGAGAAGATCAGGTAGGTTTAGGGTGGTTTTGGGGTGGATCTATGGTTTTGGGGGATTTTCTTCCAGTTTTGGGGGTGATGCCGTTCTTGTTTGGGGTGTTTTTGACGTTTTTTGGGGTCTCTGTTGGGTTCTGTTGGGTTCTCGTTGGTCATCGTGTTGGAAAAGGGTACATTGTGGTTTTTGGAGAAGATCAGGTAGGTTTAGGGTGGTTTTGGGGTGGATCTATGGTTTTGGCGGATTTTCTTCCAGTTTTGGGGGTGATGCCGTTCTTGTTTGGGGTGTTTTTGACGTTTTTTGGGGTCTCCGTTGGGTTTTGTTGGGTTCTCGTTGGTTATCATGGTGGAAAAGGGTAAATTGTGGGTTTTGGAGAACATCAGGTAGGTTTAGGGTGGTTTTGGGGTGGATCTATGTTTTTGGGGGATTTTCTTCCAGTTTTGGTGGTGATGCCGTTCTTGTTTGGGGTGTTTTTGACGTGTTTTGGGGTCTCCATTAGGTTTTGTTGGGTTCTTGTTTGTCATTATGTTAAATAGGTGTGGATTGTGGGTTTTGGAGAACATCAGGTAGGTTTAGGGTGGTTTTGGGGTGGATCTATGGTTTTGGGGGATTTTCTTCCAGTTTTGGTGGTGATGCCGTTCTTGTTTGGGGTGTTTTTGACGTTTTTTGGGGTCTCTGTTGGGTTCTGTTGGGTTCTCGTTGGTCATCGTGTTGGAAAAGGGTAAATTGTGGTTTTTGGAGAACATCAGGTAGGTTTAGGGTGTCTTTGGGGTGGATCTATGGTTTTGGGGGATTTTCTTCCACTTTTGGTGGTGATGCCATTCTTGTTTGGGTGTTTTTGACGTTTTTTGGGATCTCTGTTGGGTTCTGTTGGGTTCTCGTTGGTCATCGTGTTGGAAAAGGGTAAAATGTGGGTTTTGGAGAACATCAGGTAGGTTTAGGGTGGTTTTGGGGTGGATCTATGGTTTTGGGGGATTTTCTTCCAGTTTTGGTGGTGATGCCGTTCTTGTTTGGGGTGTTTTTGACGTTTTTTGGGGTCTCTGTTGGGTTCTGTTGGGTTCTCGTTGGTCATCGTGTTGGAAAAGGGTAAATTGTGGTTTTTGGAGAACATCAGGTAGGTTTAGGGTGTCTTTGGGGTGGATCTATGGTTTTGGGGGATTTTCTTCCAGTTTTGGTGGTGATGCCGTTCTTGTTTGGGGTGTTTTTGACGTGTTTTGGTGTCTCCATTAGGTTTTGTTGGGTTCTTGTTTGTCATTATGTTAAATAGGTGTGGATTGTGGGTTTTGGAGAACATCAGGTAGGTTTAGGGTGGTTTTGGGGTGGATCTATGGTTTTGGGGGATTTTCTTCCAGTTTTGGGGGTGATGCCGTTCTTGTTTGGGGTGTTTTTGACGTTTTTTGGGGTCTCTGTTGGGTTCTGTTGGGTTCTCATTGGTCATCGTGTTGGAAAAGGGTAAATTGTGGTTTTTGGAGAACATCAGGTAGGTTTAGGGTGTCTTTGGGGTGGATCTATGGTTTTGGGGGATTTTCTTCCAGTTTTGGTGGTGATGCCGTTCTTGTTTGTGGTATTTTTTAAGGTTTTTGTGGTCTCTGTTTGGTTTTGTTGGGTTCTCGTTGGTCATCGTGTTGTAAAAGTGTAAATTGTGGGTTTTGGAGAACTTCAGGTAGGTTTAGGGGGAGTTTTCGCGTGGATTCATGGTATTTGGTGTTTTCTTCTTTTTGGGGGAGTGATCCTCTCCTTTCTTCGGGTGATTTTGAAGTGTTTTGGGGTTTCCGTTGCGTTTCGTTGAATTCCTAATGTGTTTTATGGTGGTTTGGAGTGTGCTTTGGGATTAGGAGAACATCAGGTAGGTTTAGGGTGTCTTTGGGGTGGATCTATGGTATTTGGGGTTTTCTTCTATTTTTTGGCGTGGTCCTGTTCTTTTTTGGGGTGTATTTGAAGTGTTTTGGGGTCTCCGTTGGGTTTTGTTTGGTTCTCGTTGGTCATCATGGTGGAAAAGGGTAAATTGTGGGTTTTGGAGAAGATCAGGTAGGTTTAGGGTGGTTTTGGGGTGGATCTATGGTTTTGGGGGATTTTCTTCCAGTTTTGGTGGTGATGCCGTTCTTGTTTGGGGTGTTTTTGACGTTTTTTGGGGTCTCTGTTGGGTTCTGTTGGGTTCTCGTTGGTCATCGTGTTGGAAAAGGGTAAATTGTGGTTTTTGGAGAACATCAGGTAGGTTTAGGGTGTCTTTGGGGTGGATCTATGGTTTTGGGGGATTTTCTTCCAGTTTTGGTGGTGATGCCGTTCTTGTTTGGGGTGTTTTTGACGTTTTTTGGGGTCTCCGATGGGTTTTGTTAGGTTCTTGTTTGTCATTATGTTAAATAGGTGTGGATTGTTGGTTTTGGAGAAGATCAGGTAGGTTTAGGGTGGTTTTGGGGTGCATCTATGGTTTTGGGGGATTTTCTTCCAGTTTTGGTGGTGATGCCGTTCTTGTTTGGGGTGTTTTTGACGTTTTTTGGGATCTCTGTTGGGTTCTGTTGGGTTCTCGTTGGTCATCGTGTTGGAAAAGGGTAAATTGTGGTTTTTGGAGAACATCAGGTAGGTTTAGGGTGTCTTTGGGGTGGATCTATGGTTTTGGCGGATTTTCTTCCAGTTTTGGTGGTGATGCCGTTCTTGTTTGGGTGTTTTTGACGTTTTTTGGGATCTCTGTTGGGTTCTGTTGGGTTCTCGTTGGTCATCGTGTTGGAAAAGGGTAAAATGTGGGTTTTGGAGAAGATCAGGTAGGTTTAGGGTGGTTTTGGGGTGGATCTATGGTTTTGGGGGATTTTCTTCCAGTTTTGGGGGTGATGCCGTTCTTGTTTGGGGTGTTTTTGACGTTTTTTGGGGTCTCCGTTGGGTTTTGTTGGGTTCTCGTTGGTCATCATGGTGGAAAAGTGTAAATTGTGGGTTTTGGAGAAGATCAGGTAGGTTTAGGGTGGTTTTGGGGTGGATCTATGGTTTTGGCGTATTTTCTTCCAGTTTTGGGGGTGATGCCGATATTTTTTGTGGTGTTTTTTACGTGTTTTGTGGTCTCCATTAGGTTTTGTTGGGTTCTTGTTTGTCATTATGTTAAATAGGAGTGGATTGTGGGTTTTGGAGAACATCAGGTAGTTTTAGGGTGGTTTTGGGGTGGATCTATGGTTTTGGGGGATTTTCTTCCAGTTTTGGTGGTGATGCCGTTCTTGTTTGGGGTGTTTTTGACGTTTTTTGGGGTCTCTGTTGGGTTCTGTTGGGTTCTCGTTGGTCATCGTGTTGGAAAAGGGTAAATTGTGGTTTTTGGAGAACATCAGGTAGGTTTAGGGTGTCTTTGGGGTGGATCTATGGTTTTGGGGGTTTTCTTCCAGTTTTGGGGGTGATGCCATTCTTGTTTGGGGTATTTTTTAAGGTTTTTGTGGTCTCTGTTTGGTTTTGTTGGGTTCTCGTTGGTCATCGTGTTGTAAAAGTGTAAATTGTGGGTTTTGGAGAACTTCAGGTAGGTTTAGGGGGAGTTTTCGCGTGGATTCATGGTATTTGGGGTTTTCTTCTTTTTGGGGGAGTGATCCTCTCCTTTCTTCGGGTGATTTTGAAGTGTTTTGCGGTTTCCGTTGCGTTTCGTTGAATTCGTAATGTGTTTTATGGTGGTTTGGAGTGTGCTTTGGGATTAGGAGAACATCAGGTAGGTTTAGGGTGTCTTTGGGGTGGATCTATGGTTTTTGGGGTTTTCTTCTATTTTTTGGCGTGGTCCTGTTCTTTTTTGGGGTGTATTTGAAGTGTTTTGGGGTCTCCGTTGGGTTTTGTTTGGTTCTCGTTGGTCATCATGGTGGAAAAGGGTAAATTGTGGGTTTTGGAGAACATCAGGTAGGTTTAGGGTGGTTTTGGGGTGGATCTATGGTTTTGGGGGATTTTCTTCCAGTTTTGGGGGTGATCCTTTTTTTGTTTGGGGTGTTTTTGACGTGTTTTGGTGTGTCCATTAGGTTTTGTTGGGTTCTTGTTTGTCATTATGTTAAATAGGTGTGGATTGTGGGTTTTGGAGAACATCAGGTAGGTTTAGGGTGGTTTTGGGGTGGATCTATGGTTTTGGGGGATTTTCTTCCAGTTTTGGTGGTGATGCCGTTCTTGTTTGGGGTGTTTTTGACGTTTTTTGGGGTCTCTGTTGGGTTCTGTTGGGTTCTCGTTGGTCATCGTGTTGGAAAAGGGTACATTGTGGTTTTTGGAGAAGATCAGGTAGGTTTCGGGTGGTTTTTGGGTGGATCTATGGTTTTGGCGGATTTTCTTCCAGTTTTGGGGGTGATGCCGTTCTTGTTTGGGGTGTTTTTGACGTTTTTTGGGGTCTCCGTTGGGTTTTGTTGGGTTCTCGTTGGTTATCATGGTGGAAAAGTGTAAATTGTGGGTTTTGGAGAACATCAGGTAGGTTTAGGGTGGTTTTGGGGTGGATCTATGGTTTTGGGGGATTTTCTTCCAGTTTTGGGGGTGATGCCGATATTTTTTGGTTTTTTTTTTACGTGTTTTGGGGTCTCCATTAGGTTTTGTTGGGTTCTTGTTTGTCATTATGTTAAATAGGAGTGGATTGTGGTTTTTGGAGAACATCAGGTAGTTTTAGGGTGGTTTTGGGGTGGATCTATGGTTTTGGGGGATTTTCTTCCAGTTTTGGTGGTGATGCCGTTCTTGTTTGGGGTGTTTTTGACGTTTTTTGGGGTCTCTGTTGGGTTCTGTTGGGTTCTCGTTGGTCATCGTGTTGGAAAAGGGTAAATTGTGGTTTTTGGAGAACATCAGGTAGGTTTAGGGTGTCTTTGGGGTGGATCTATGGTTTTGGGGGATTTTCTTCCAGTTTTGGTGGTGATGCCGTTCTTGTTTGGGGTGTTTTTGACGTGTTTTGGTGTCTCCATTAGGTTTTGTTGGGTTCTTGTTTGTCATTATGTTAAATAGGTGTGGATTGTGGGTTTTGGAGAACATCAGGTAGGTTTAGGGTGGTTTTGGGGTGCATCTATGTTTTTGGGGGATTTTCTTCCAGTTTTGGTGGTGATGCCGTTCTTGTTTGGGGTGTTTTTGACGTTTTTTGGGGTCTCTGTTGGGTTCTGTTGGGTTCTCGTTGGTCATCGTGTTGGAAAAGGGTAAATTGTGGTTTTTGGAGAACATCAGGTAGGTTTAGGGTGGTTTTGGGGTGGATCTATGGTTTTGGGGGATTTTCTTCCAGTTTTGGGGGTGATGCCGATATTTTTTGTGGTGTTTTTTACGTGTTTTGTGGTCTCCATTAGGTCTTGTTGGGTTCTTGTTTGTCATTATGTTAAATAGGAGTGGATTGTGGGTTTTGGAGAACATCAGGTAGTTTTAGGGTGGTTTTGGGGTGGATCTATGGTTTTGGGGGATTTTCTTCCAGTTTTGGTGGTGATGCCGTTCTTGTTTGGGGTGTTTTTGACGTTTTTTGGGGTCTCTGTTGGGTTCTGTTGGGTTCTCGTTGGTCATCGTGTTGGAAAAGGGTAAATTGTGGTTTTTGGAGAACATCAGGTAGGTTTAGGGTGTCTTTGGGGTGGATCTATGGTTTTGGGGGTTTTCTTCCAGTTTTGGGGGTGATGCCATTCTTGTTTGGGGTATTTTTTAAGGTTTTTGTGGTCTCTGTTTGGTTTTGTTGGGTTCTCGTTGGTCATCGTGTTGTAAAAGTGTAAATTGTGGGTTTTGGAGAACTTCAGGTAGGTTTAGGGGGAGTTTTCGCGTGGATTCATGGTATTTGGGGTTTTCTTCTTTTTGGGGGAGTGATCCTCTCCTTTCTTCGGGTGATTTTGAAGTGTTTTGGGGTTTCCGTTGCGTTTCGTTGAATTCCTAATGTGTTTTATGGTGGTTTGGAGTGTGCTTTGGGATTAGGAGAACATCAGGTAGGTTTAGGGTGTCTTTGGGGTGGATCTATGGTATTTGGGGTTTTCTTCTATTTTTTGGCGTGGTCCTGTTCTTTTTTGGGGTGTATTTGAAGTGTTTTGGGGTCTCCGTTGGGTTTTGTTTGGTTCTCGTTGGTCATCATGGTGGAAAAGGGTAAATTGTGGGTTTTGGAGAACATCAGGTAGGTTTAGGGTGGTTTTGGGGTGGATCTATGGATTTGGTGTATTTTCTTCCAGTTTTGGTGGTGATGCCGTTCTTGTTTGGGGTGTTTTTGACGTGTTTTGGTGTGTCCATTAGGTTTTGTTGGGTTCTTGTTTGTCATTATGTCAAATAGGTGTGGATTGTGGGTTTTGGAGAACATCAGGTAGGTTTAGGGTGGTTTTGGGGTGGATCTATGGTTTTGGGGGATTTTCTTCCATTTTTGGGGGTGATGCCGTTCTTGTTTGGGGTGTTTTTGACGTTTTTTGGGGTCTCTGTTGGGTTCTGTTGTGTTCTCGTTGGTCATCGTGTTGTAAAAGGGTAAATTGTGGGTTTTGGAGAAGATCGGGTAGGTTTAGGGTGGTTTTGGGGTGGATCTATGGTTTTGGCGTATTTTCTTCCAGTTTTGGGGGTGATGCCGTTCTTGTTTGGGGTGTTTTTGACGTTTTTTGGGATCTCTGTTGGGTTCTGTTGGGTTCTCGTTGGTCATCGTGTTGGAAAAGGGTAAATTGTGGTTTTTGGAGAAGATCGGGTAGGTTTAGGGTGGTTTTGGGGTGGATCTATGGTT
The DNA here is from genome assembly GCF_965140915.1 of Aythya marila. Lineage (NCBI taxonomy): Eukaryota > Metazoa > Chordata > Aves > Anseriformes > Anatidae > Aythya > Aythya marila. Next base: position 729 of record NW_028136991.1, on the reverse strand, counting down.
TTGGGGGATTTTCTTCCAGTTTTGGGGGTGATGCCGTTCTTGTTTGGGGTGTTTTTGACGTTTTTTGGGGTCTCCATTGGGTTTTGTTTGGTTCTCTTTGGTTATCATGGTGGAAAACGGTAAATTGTGGGTTTTGGAGAACATCAGGTAGGTTTAGGGTGGTTTTGGGGTGGATCTATGGTTTTGGGGGATTTTCTTCCAGTTTTGGGGGTGATGCCGATATTTTTTGGGGTGTTTTTTACGTGTTTTGGGGTCTCCATTAGGTTTTGTTGGGTTCTTGTTTGTCATTATGTTAAATAGGAGTGGATTGTGGGTTTTGGAGAACATCCGGTAGGTTTAGGGTGTCTTTGGGGTGGATCTATGGTTTTGGGGGATTTTCTTCCAGTTTTGGTGGTGATGCCGTTCTTGTTTGGGGTGTTTTTGACGTTTTTTGGGGTCTCTGTTGGGTTCTGTTGGGTTCTCGTTGGTCATCGTGTTGGAAAAGGGTAAATTGTGGTTTTTGGAGAACATCAGGTAGGTTTAGGGTGTCTTTGAGGTGGATCTATGGTTTTGGGGGTTTTCTTCCAGTTTTGGGGGTGATGCCATTCTTGTTTGGGGTATTTTTTAAGGTTTTTGTGGTCTCTGTTTGGTTTTGTTGGGTTCTCGTTGGTCATCGTGTTGTAAAAGTGTAAATTGTGGGTTTTGGAGAACTTCAGGTAGGTTTAGGGGGAGTTTTCGCGTGGATTCATG